>NW_010414483.1:18950-21652 GCF_000710305.1 Buceros rhinoceros silvestris
AGCAGGCAGTTACAGGCAGTGCCCATGTTTAACTCCTCTGGTTTACTTTTATTTGGATAAATAAAGATTTGTAGCTTTATCCTTCTTTAAGTCTGTCTGGATAAATAGAGTGGGTGTGTTAGATAAACACATGTAAATACTATACCACTCTGAGAGAAATAGCCAGCACACACAGATTAGACTTTATAACGTTGACTTCCAGATTCTGCTTTGAATAAGAAACACCAATTCTAATATGAATTTAGAGGTGAGACAAAAGAATGTAAGGAAGTTTGATCTACCAGCCACGGAATAATATGAGAAATACGTGGAATGGTATTGACAGAACCTGATAATAACTCCCTCGGTGGCTCCAATTCCCCGACTAGTTTATGTGAATTTTGGTATTTCTCTAGGTAGTGTTTAATGGCACAGGGGTGCTTGGTTTGGAGGGTTTTTTCCTGTTGTTTAATAAATAAGCTGGGTGTTTCTTTAGATTGCTCTAGGGATTATATTCTTAATTAAAAAACAGGTGTGTTCAAGATGTCTTATTTTACATTTTAAACAAAGCAGTAGTTGCATGCACCTTGTGCCCAAAATCTAAGGTCAAAAAAACTGATTTGAGTGCAGTCAGACTTGGCTCCAAAGTTAAACCATTTACTAGGTAGGCAGCACAGTACGAGAGCAGCACAGTACATGAGCCTGCCTAGCTGGGGATGCCGCAGGAAATACACCTGTGAGTAACTTCAGTCATTCAAACTGGCTAAGAATCCTCGTTGAAAAGCAAACAATGGAAATGGCTGAAAATTCAGAGGTCCAGTTGGCAAATCCCCTGCAGGATCGATATTAAGCATGTGCCGTTTGGTGGAGTAAATACAACTTTGAAGTAATGATGTGATACGTGATTTTTAAACACAGATGAAGGAGGTATGTGCCTAGATTTAGGCACGTACTCAAGTTTTTAAGCAACATAGGTTCAGCACAGTCTTTTTGTTCCATTTTTGGAAAGTTATTAGCACAATGGGATGTCCATGGTGAGAATTCCTGGCTGTGAACCCAGCACACATAAGTGCTTTGCTGATCTGGAAGGGGCTGACAACTTGGGGAACTCGGGGCTTTGACAGCAGCAGTGAATTCGCACAGAAAAAATGCTCAAACAGGAGAGCTCTTGAGATATTGCAATATCAGGTAAAAAGTCACGAATTTATTTAGACAGAAAAGAAAAAAAAGTAATTACTTATTCAGGACGTGTGATGTTCATGTTTTACTGTGTGTGTGTTTACCGAACGCCTATAGCACAAATCGCAAGTGATGTTACAATGATGTTAAGAACCGTTTCCTTTTAGGAAAACTGACCACCAGCCAAAATAAAAATAGCGGTGTCCAGGGGCTGGCCACATTCACCAGCGTCTTCTGGACAAAACTTGTGATGATGGATTCGGGGTATTTCCTCCTCTGGAACACCGGGGGCAGCATTCGCTATGTATTGAGCGGCTGGGACTCGCAGCGCAGCCCTGCAACCAGCTGTCCCTCACCCTGAACGGGCTCTATCGAACCACAGACACGGGAGATGCTGCTTGGCGAGGAGCGAATCGTGAACGTCTAAAGTTAAAATAAAAAGGTCTTTGTTCTGAAAGATCTTTCTATGAGTTCTAAAAATCCTGTAAGGGAGAAGTACGTGCAGCTATCCTGGTACCTTCCAGAGCAGCACCCCTGATTTCATATTCCCACAGCAGCTTTGAAAATCCCAGTCAAGTCTTCATGCAGAATAACCTTATGCATCCGCCCAGAGATTCGCGTGTCACTGTTACACGTATGTTCTGTGGCTGACCCTCTCAAACACAGCGGTGGCACCCAAGCTGTAAAGAAGAAATAAAAGCCCTAGTGGGGCCTGAAGCAAAGGTAACATCCTCTGTTATTTTACAAACATTAAAATTTTATTTTCCAACCGTGCCAGCCCATTGTTCCTGCCAGATGGATGCTACCATTATGTATCAGATAATAACCCGCTCTGCCTCAGCTGTTCAAGGTTAAACCCCAAAGTCCCCTGTCACATTGGCAATAGTGTCTGCCTCTGAAGGAGCACATCCACAAGCCCGGCTTCCCCAGGCCTTGTCCCTCGGTAAAGAATCAAGTCTTTGCTGGGGCAATCATGGGCCTGAATGACTTGGAGACTCTGCCTGGGGCTCACACAGCCAGGTCCTGGAAGCCCACGTGGATGTTGGTTGCAACATGGAGGAGATAGGGGTCCTGAAAGCAGGGGCTTTCCTGTTTCCCATATGCCCAGTGCTGCATATCTTACATGTGTTTGGGGGAAATGTCCAGGAATGTGTCATTTCACCATTGGCATTCAATGTATTTATGTGCACGACCTTGGAAAGGGATAAAACCACCTGAGAGCGTTATCATTAGTTCCTCCTCACCCTCACTTTAATGCTTCCAGTACGTTATGATGAAATTTGTGTGCTTTTCTGACTGGACCCACTGCAGAACTAAATGCAGAGATGATGCTCCCTTGTATTAGGGGCTGTACAGTCCCAGAAAACCATAAAGGTTCTCCACAAGGGTTGTGCCTCTCCATGCTTGGGGGCCATTTTTATTCCCAAAGAGGTAATTCGGAATTCGGATAACACAGCCAGGGGAGAACAACAACAGCTCTATTAAAGCTGCCAGCTATTCCTGCTTCACAGCTCACCTACAGCAACACACAACCCGACAGCTGC
>NW_010414483.1:21722-22090 GCF_000710305.1 Buceros rhinoceros silvestris
TTCACCTCCCCCCTACAGCACCTCACACCCCGACAGCGGCCATTTACAGGAGCCACATCTCACAGTCGGCCACCCCTGCTCTAAACAGAGGAGTCTGGCAAGAGAAGCACCAAGGCTGTGGCTTTCCCGGGGAGGAACAAAAGTGCAGGCGCTACGTGCCTTGCCCCGGACCCTCCCGACAGAGCCCGGAGCTCCGACATCCCCAGCCTGACCTCGTGTCGTGCGCTCGTCCCAGGCATGAGAGCGCCCTAGAAGGCACTGCTTGTTTTTCTACCGTCAGTTCCAGAGAAATCCAGCTGGTAGAGGAGCGCAGCGCCGTGATTTATTTGAGAACTCCCTCGTACTCGGCTGAAGGTCTCGCCGCCGGG
>NW_010414484.1:0-408 GCF_000710305.1 Buceros rhinoceros silvestris
AGTGGGGGGGACGCCGCACTTCACAGAGCTGCCGCCGCCCCCGAGCCGGGCTGGGGGAGGCGCGGCCTCTTCCCGACCCGAAAGGAAGGTGTTTAGAGCTCCGCTTGTGTGTTTTGAACCATCTCCCCGATGGTGGGTGGAAGGCCTCCTGCCGCGGCGGGGGTGCAAATAAATTCTGCAACGAGCCCGAGGGCGGTGGACATACCCCACAGCCCGGCGACCGCGGGCACTCACGGGGCCTCAGCAACGTCCCCTCGCACGTCCACAGCCTTGGCCGAGTCGTGAATGAACAGCGAGTGGGAGGCACAGAAGGGGACGGACAGGCAGGGATGGGATGGGATGGGAGGGGATGCTGAACAGCTGAGAGGCAGGGAAAAGACAACTAGGGGGGGAGGGGCAGCAGCTGTG
>NW_010414484.1:519-5122 GCF_000710305.1 Buceros rhinoceros silvestris
CAGCTGAGAGGCAGGAAAACGACAGCTAGCGGAGAAGGGGCAGCAGCTTTAAGGAAAAGAAGCAGAGCTCTGATTTATATGGAAAAAATTTCAGAAATTTTAACAGTTGTCTGGTTTTGATCAATAAAAGGAACACCATGAAGCTGTCAAAACTGCCCCTCGGGTGCTTTAATTCTGACTCTGCTGTGTGTGCTATCCCCATAGCATCACAAAATCAGCAAGCTAAAAATTAAGGTGGGAGAACACTTCCTCCACACCTGGACTCTCTTCAGCACCAAAGTTCTGTGAGTGTAAGTAAATCGGGAAAAGGTTAAAAAAAAAAAGGGGTGGGGGAAGAGTAGGGGCTGAATTATTTGACTTCCCCCAAAATATTAGTGTGACTTTTTAAAACTTTCCCTGTTCTCACCCCTGATACTGCCTTTCAAAGTAAGAACAATGAAAGATCCTTTGAGTGTGGTATCAGATATCATGGGTTAGGCACTCTAAGTTATTTGCTACTGCAAGAAGACTAGTGATATGGCTAATGGCATATCTGCCTTTATCCAAGGACATCAGGTTCTAGCTTACACCAGTGTAAACACACCAGTATAAAACAGCTCAATTTCTGACGCAGTTACATACATTCAACTGAAAGCCCTCCCCACTGCTGTGCCACAGAGCACGTTAATACCTTCATTCGCCAAAATGTGGCAGCTTTTGCATCAGCACAGATGGTATCGCAACAGGTCGGTAAGGGCACATAGGTCTGTTCTGCCTGAAAGGAACGACTGGTCCTGGTGAAGGGAATGAGCATAGGAAATACGTGCCTTGTCCAGAAAGCGTCTAGGTGGCAACTGCCTGCTCAGCCATCCCACTAATTACACTAATACTCACAGAAACATTCTAAACTGATGTGTAAATACTTTTTCCTCCTCTAACATCATAGCACCTCTTCTAATTAAACCCCCTTTCTGCCCCAACAATATCAGTCTGGAGGAAAAAAGTCAAAAAAGCACATATGCAAGATGTCTCCAGATTCCCAACACCCATCTGAACTAGCTCACTGGAGTTGTAAATATATGGGTCACTCCAAAAGTAACACCTCCTATTTATTTGGAAACTACATGGAAACTACAGACAAAGATCACAACGACACTGTTTGATAGAGCAAGTTCTCAGCTACAAAACACTTTTTCGACACAGTCACCACCACCGGCTGTGCATTTTCACCAGCGATGAACAAGAGCCTGCGTGCTCTGCTCATAACAATCTGCACCAGTGGAGGGGACCCACTGTCACCACTGCTGGAACACGGCACCCACCACCTCACTGTGCGGATACCCACTGCTTGGTCTCCATAAACGCTCAGCAGCGTCAATGAATGTCAGTGGGTGCCATTTTTTCCTCTTGGAGGAATTCACTGACACCCCTTTGCTTCATACGGCTTTCCATCAGACGGCCCCTCTGCTGCCGTCTCTCACACGACAACAAGATTTTACGGAGTATTGGCAGGAAGGTTCAACCTCTACTGCCAACATCCACCTCCGACATTGTGAGCCAACGTAATAAAAAAGGAGGCATTGCTTTTGGAGCAGCCCTTGTACTACAAAGAACACTGCAAAGGCGAGGAATTACACCGAAAATTTTATTTTTCCCCTTACAATTCAAGGTTTCAACAGTGAGTTAATTATTCCCAGACAATTAATTTTGAAAGACAGTATCTAAAATAAGTTATCACAAGTCCTCTTCTTTTATTTCCTCAAATACACAGTTGTTGTCATTTGGCCTAACCAAAAATCTCTCGCTTGATATAAAATCTGAATGAACTACCTGTAGTGAGAAAAAAAAACCCAAAACCAAAAAACTGTTAAGAGATATATGCATTTCAATAATTATGAGCAGATACAAACATAAGCTAGAAAATTGGACATGATACTGCTCAGGTGCATCTTTATCTTGGCTGGCATTTCAGAGAGAACAGATTTTTTTCCGCTGCTGGAATAGGACACAGGAACGGTTGATTCTGCTCTTACTGATTATTGCAATGCACTAAATGTGGTGCAGATCGAATAGCAGCTCCAAACACACCCAGATCAATGTTATTTGGCCAGAAGGACACACATACAGGTACTTTAATGCCTACAAGGACTTCTGAATTAGACTGACTGCTGTTAACGATACATTAACCATTACACCTGCATAAATGATACCTTTCAACTCTACTTTTCCTAAAGGGTGCCACGTACTGTCTGACACTTCCTAAGTGTCCACATCACCCAGCAGGTATAAGCAGGTCAACTATAAGCACCCAAGGTATAAGCAGACCAACTGTACTCTTACACTGCATGTATCTGCAAGTTCTGTTGTACTAGGAAAATCTACAGTACCGATTTTTCTTCTGCCTCTTGCAAGCAACATGGCATTTTGATATATATGCAAGGTAAATGTCCTGAAAAACCCTACTAGAAGTGTCTGTCACAAAGCCATGGCAACCATGCTGCAACATCTAACATGAAGGCATTAGGAAACTGGAACCAAATTTTGCATAGATTATCTCTGTAGAAGTTACTTCATACCTCGTTTCAAGATTTCTAAAAGACATAACAGCAGAACCACCTAGGTGCAGACACACTCCACAGCACAGCCTCACTACCTACAAAGTCTACCTACTGCGTACTAGTTAAATCATTTTGATTTCAGCTCACAAGATTGTTCTTCATTTTCCTACTAAATCTTACTGCTGCACTAGACTGTGCATTCAAACGGGAACTTACAGGCTGTTACGCTGATATAGTAGTATCAGTATACTGCTGCAGGAGCAAAGAAAAACAAGGTTAAGTTTTTCTTCTCATGAGTCAGGAGAAGAGATTTGGCCTAAGTTTTCAGTTTTGGACAGCTGCCAGTTAAAGTTTTTGACAACTCAGAGCAAATACTTGTAAGACTCTTGGGGATACTAATGGGAAAATTAGAGAACCAACTCAAACACTTCTTTTCAAATGAGAATGCACAAAGATGCACTTCCCATACATTTTCAAGTAATGTAAATGTCTTCAAAAAAGAAACAGAGGAATAGGGAAGGGAAGGCACAAAAAACCTTAATAATGCAATCACAGCATTTAGAAGTTAGCTAAGCATGGTTTAGACTTTTCGTTAGTTGTCTGTCTAGTAACACAGTTTGGTGCAGGAAGACCGAAACCGCTTTAAACTTGCTGTGTCAGATGAAGCATAGCATGCCATGCTCTCATTGCTTAACACGACAACATACCTTGACTTGCTTTAACAACTCCATCTTACCTATCAGCTGTGATTTTCTCAGCTCACTGTGTTTTCATAGCAGCAGCCAGGCACTGTACCAGCAAGACACAGCTAATGAGATCAGTGGGTTTATGTTGCCCTGTCCCAGGCCGCTCTCCTCACAAAAATTCAGAGGGAGCATTCACAGTCCATCATGCTCCACAGGCTCACAACGGAGGAGGTATATTGAAGCGTGTTCAAGTCAGAACACCTGCCTTAAGCCCACAGTGCCACACAACTTAGTCCTTGCTAAAGCTGTACCACAGCGAAGGGACTGAACTGCATCCTTCGGTCTTCAGAGATGCAAGTGTATTCAGAAAATCTTGTCTACCTTGTTATCGTTTGTGAATGCTGAAGGCCACACCTAACCTAGAATCTCACCTCCAGCACATCAAAGAAAGGGGCAAGAAACCCACCACACAGGTTAATCGATTTGCTTATTGAAGAGCAGTTAGTGATTCGTTACTTTTTTTCTGAATTCAAATTAGATTTTGGGTTTCTCTTTTAGAAATTTCTCCTTTGGCCAATATCACACTGTAATAGAGGTGGTTATTTTCACTCACTTTACATTATTCCTTTTGCACTTAATTATTATCTCATATTCAACAAATGACTTTGAAAAACATCATCTTTTAGCCATCTAGCTATTCAGAAACTATTAGCTATGAATACTGATTCCAGCAAGCGAACTTGGAATTACATCTTTTACATGATAGGAATGTATATGAATAGATAGGTAACATCAAATGTTCCACATGGTACAACTGCACAGAAAAACAAATGCATAAACAATCCCAGTGTTTAATTCAAGTACAAGTCTGTGAACTACATCAACAGCTGCCCGTGGATAGACACACTTGATCTCTGCATATATTCTGGCTTTCTGTAAACTTCAAATCTCATTCAGAAACACTTGCAAAAAGCAAATAGAATTAAGCAAGTTGTCATTAAACCCATCAAAGTACAATACTACTTTTATTCAGACATGTTTCTTGCCCTCCTCTTCCTCTCAAAATTCAAGTTTAGCTCCTTTTCCTATCCAAAGAAGTTCCTGTTAAGTTTTTTTAGGAGAATCCCTGATCAGAGAAACAGGTTGGGCCGAATACTGCTAGCAAGCAAGACAGTGTTTACATTTTTGACATAATTTTGCACTCACTAACCTGCTTTTGTTGGATGCTAGATTTCTTACTGTTTTTTGTGGATTCAGGCATCTTGATCTCCTAAATAAATTGAAAAATTTAAACTTAGAATAAGTTTAAATGGTGCCTCAAGCACTCTAACGAAATAGAGCTGAGCAAATAAGCATTTAGTTAAAGCTGGCAGAAAGAGT
>NW_010414484.1:5213-20663 GCF_000710305.1 Buceros rhinoceros silvestris
AAGAGTGTAGGAAATGAACTGGCATAGTTACCCTTTTCTCATAATTCTGTTTTAGTCCAAGCTACCTGAATACTACTCTCATTTGAATATTTAAGTAATGAATGCCCATCTTCATAATTAAAGGTTTACTGTACTTCCATCACAAATAAACTTAGAATGAAAGAGATCAAAGTTTTTCCAAAATTAAAATTGCTCTTTTCTGAATCACTTATTGTTTAAAGCTATGAAAAACTGCGCTGTTCACTGCAGTGAGCAATGAGGCAATCAGCACAGATCTAGAAGATCACACGTGTTCCTTTCCTTTTTTCTCTTCAGAAGTTTTCAGTTAGCAGACATTCAAGGTCTTTAGATATCACAAAGTTAAACAAAGGCGTTATTAATGTTGGAAATAATTTTTTAAATAACAACTAAACATATTTTAATCCTTAAAGGCCTACACGAAAGATAGCAGAAGCATTTTAGCTACAAATCAGAGTTTTATTTTATTAACACTTCTATTTAAAACCAAGAAGCTTCTCAGTGTGAATGTCACAGATCTCACATTGGTCTAACATTGCAGCAGATGGAGCAAGCAAGCGAAGTGGGGAAAAATGAAAGTCAGAAATGGATACAACAGGGTAGTGCAGAACATACAAAAATTATGCCATAGATATCCTTTATCGTATGCAGCAAAAATTAAAGTCAAGGAGAGAAAATGCAAATCACATTATTAAAACTGCAATGATAAACCATCTTTAACATTCAGAATATTATTTCAGTAAAACTGAGCAAAGATGTACTTTTTAGTCAACTAATTCTGTACTGACACGTTGGAGCATGCAAGATCCTTCACCTCAATGGATCCTCTCTCAGCCCATTTGAAAGAATAGGAGCAGCAGGCTTATTCCTAAATACAAATTCCAACACCAGCGTACACACATGCTTACCGTTTCTTGGCCTTCTTTGGCTGCCTTCATCACCTGCTCTGATATCATTTTCTTCAAGCAGCTACTGAGCAAAAAGGCCTAAAGAAGATAACCAGAGAACATGCCGATTTCTTCTATTTAAAAATGCACTTGACTCTTCCATTCCTCCTCCACCAAAAAAGTACAGTCCCCAGCTCCTGAACTATTACTTCCCTGATTCAGTTAATTTTACTCTGCACTTAACATCCTTACAGTGCACCAAACTAGCTGCAGTTGCTTGAAGCCCAGCCTCAGCAAGACCAACCCTCATGGCAATGTGCAGAGTGGAGAATAAGAATTTTTATGACTGGTTTTGTGAGGCAAGTTATTCTCTCTAGTTCTCTGGGTCTCCTATCTTAAAGGCTGCCAAATTAGACCTCAGGCTAAGTAAGGTTAATCAAATGTGTCACTGTCAGCATCAAAACCACATCGACAAATGAAGCAAGCTGGAGTTCACAGGCTCTCAGCACTGCTGAAAATCAAAGCCCTGGTAGTTACACAAGATGGCTGCAACTGTTTGTAGACCAGCTCACAGAGCTCCATCTTGCACAGCTAATATGAACAGAGCAGTAAGCATTCATCCCACGTACTGGGTATCTCGCAGAGGCACCTCAGAATAGAGTGGAGCTGTTCTTAGTTCCTTATGCTGTCCAATGATCACGTACAACTCTGTGGGATGACGTAGCCCAAGCTAAGGTCTGAACTGCACCCTGGAGATGCTCCTTACTGCTTATTCTCCAGAAGGAAGCATCTCAGGTAGGGTGTCAAGCACTGAGAGGTAAATCAAAGACAAAATATCCTACAAGATCAGTGATGGAGCAGGTAGCCATCTCTACCCAAGCTCCAAATCATCTAGTCTTTCCAGTTTCTGCAGTGGGCAAGAAGTGGCTTGGATCAAACTCACATTTCTTCCCCACAGTAGCACTTTTCTGGCCTTTAGCTCTTCCTCACACTTCTGAGGAAAGTGGGGTGCAGGTCTTCTAATCAACAAGTCACTACATCAAGCACAACCCTAATAGATTTCACAGAAGAATTAATAGTGAGGTAATTCTAATGTTTTTTTGTCCTCCAACAGCAAAGAAACTAGACAGCTTACTGCTTGTGGCTCATCTTCTCAAAAAACTTCTCATAAAAAGTGGCAGGGAATTAACACTTTCTAAAGAACTGTGTGAACTGCATCACCACCCCAGAATTCAGAAGTTGTGTGAGAAATTAAGCACTTGATTTTACTTCAAAAATCCTGCCTGCTGCTGGGTGGGTTACAGAGCCAAGAGTAGCAGTTTACTTGAATAACAGGCTCTATACTTTTTATAGAAGCTCCGTACCTAAACTGAGACTGGTGCTGCCTTTGATACTGCAGAGCCTAGATTATTTGCTAGGCAGCATAACTACAGATGGATAACTTGAATTCCTGGATACTCTTCTGTTTGAAGAGCTGCCTGAAATAGTAGGAGGAATAGCACCCTATAAAATCTTATTTAAGAATTATTTATATGTTAAAAAAATACTAATGATGTCACATACTCACATCCTCCATTAACCTGTGTTACTATGGCATATATATTTATAGTTGAACAACAGGGTTTATGGTGGAAAAGGAAAGCCCTCGACTTTAGGTGGGTCTGAGCATTTAATGATTTTGGATACTAACAGAGTCCAGTAAATATATGGCACTTCTCCACACTCCATCCCAGGCTTGCTGCTGTGTGCTAGACATTTCTCTTCAGTGGCGGGGGTGGGGGGGAAACCCCACAAGAAAAACCTGAAACACCAAGCCTCTTCCTCCCATATTGAAACTCAGATGCTTTTCTGCAGATAACGATGTCCCTAGGCTAAGCTGCCTGAAAGCATAGGCACTGCACTCTGGTAGAGATGGACTAACCACTTTTGAAGATGCAAGATTACATTTTACTCTGATCCTTTCCTTAAGAAACTGAGAACTAACCTGTTTTGTGTACAAAATTATCCACTGCCATGTGCCTGAATTGTTGTACTCAAGTCTGAGCTCCAGAGTGTCTTCTTCATCGTACTTTGTAGCACCCTGAAAAAAAAAAAAAAACCCAAAACCAACCAATGATAAGAAGAAATAGCTAAAGACAGCATTTAAGTGTTCAGCCTTAAATCAGTATTTGTCAATTAGGTTCATTTTATACAGTATATAAAGTAAGCAGCTGAAGACGCAAACACTTCTCCTGGAGAAGAGAGCAAGTGGGAGGTTGGAAGGGGGAGCCTTTACAAGCATAAAGGTGGCTAAAGCAGTTCTGCTCCCACACAAAACTGACAGCTCTTGCTCTGACAGGAAAGAAAAGGGGCAGGCAAAATGATGTGGAATGCCAGGTAAGGGAAAAAACATAGCAGAGTAAAACTAGATGGTTTGCTGCTGTAAAGGCTGCCACATTTCAGGATAGGTTTGGAGGAGAATATGGGCAGATGGGAGGGATTTAAAACAGACCACCCCTTCCCCCCTAGAGCTGTCCTTCCCAGACAACCTTTGTTTTTATGAAGAGAAAGTGAATTCAGATACATAAAGTCAGCAAAGTACTCACAAGAAAAGTAACCTGCCAACTTCTTAACCTATTGATTTTCAAGCTGACCTCTTTGGTTTGGTTAGTAGGCAGTTTTATGCAGCAGTTAATCTCACTACTACCGACATAGATGTCAGCAGAGCAGCCTTCTTCTGGATAGTCACAAATGCAAGAATCAAGCCGTATATATCCATAGAACTGCACGTCTCGAATCAGCTCCAGGAACTGCACCAAAAAGACAGAACGATCGTCTGTCAAGTCAAGTGAAATGTAGTGATTTTGGGGGGAAAAAAGTGCTATAAAGTAAATATTTTTGATTTCTCATGCTCTTTCTTCTGGGAGGACACAGATTCATCACAGCATGTCGATGCTTGATTCAGAGAACACTCACAGTCCACACTTAGAAACCTGGGTTTTTTTTCCCCACTGGATATAATGAGCTGGATCTTTTGCATGCATATCAGATATGACAATGGGAAGAGATAAAACTAACCAGTAAGAAATACTGAGAACAGCCAACTCAGCAGACTTTATTTCCATCCGATTTCCTAAACTGGATGACAAACTTTTACACCTGAGTTTAGCAAATAGAGAAGAGCAGGATTCACAGTAAAAACTTCTTGCTAGCCTGCAGGATCCAAGTTATTCTGTTGGGATATTTTAAAATGTTAGCAGAGATGTGAAACTCCTTTTCTGTTTGGTGGCTCAGTGTCTGACCAGGAGATGGTGAACCTGGGTCTCTAGCTGAAACCACTCTAGTATCATTGCTTCAAAAAACACTTCTTTGGTCTGTTTATATTGTTTTTAAAATAATATTTTACCTTTGCTTTGTTTCCACTGTTTTGTAGAAATTCAAGTTCCTGCATCTGTCTTTCTGTTGGTCTAACCCAATTCCTCTTAACTTCCTGGATTGCCTTAAAAGAATTTTTAAAAATAGCAAAAAGTCAGCAAAAATATATTTCCTTTTACACACGAACACTCAGGAACACATACACAGAAAGCTTTTTTTTAAAAAAAAAAAACAAGGCCTTTCATTTTGGGACAAGTTCACTATATAGTGTTCTTTCCTCCCAAATTAAGTTTTCAAAGCTAGTACATCTCAACACACCTACAGTTCAGAATTCAAATGTGCTCGTATCATGGCAGAGTACCTACACATAGAGACATACACTTGAAAATAGAGTGGACAGACACCTAAATACGTCCTTTTTGTGCAGTATTTTTCCCATGCAAAACCAGACAAGTTAGAATCTCTAGTACGTAACTTTGACAGAGAGAAAAAGAACATTATCTACAACAGCTATGCCCAGCACTTAGAGTGCAGCAAAATGGGTGTTAAATAGGAACCAATTACAGACATTTCAAGAATTTGTATAAAAAATTAATTTAATGTGGGAAAGTTAACTTTTAAAATTCTAAAGACCCTTCAGTTTTACCTGCATATATAGCAAATTCAGTGAAGCTTTACAATCCATCAGCAGTGTATTGAGAGAAGGATCCATATACCTTTTCCATGCCAAGAGGAAAAAAGTAATAAAATATGAAGATATGCTTCTAAATATGGCATTTTTATTTTTGAGCTAAATATGATGGGAGCACAACCCAGAAATATCCCATGGCTTACTAGGTTGAAAAAAATGCAAGAAAACCAGTTGTGCCCTTAAAGTGTGTACTACACTCATTCTTTATATAACGTAGTAGAATGGAGAGCAAGTCAGGCTATCTCTCCACTTTGATTTTGGTGGTACCAAACATAACAGTCACACTTTAGAACTAAAGCTTTCCTCCTCCTCTTCTCAAACAACTCAGGTTTTGTCTACATAAAAGCTGGTAAGACTCCCAGAGCATCCAGTGCCATGCTGCAGCACTGACATAAGACCTAGCTAGCTGCAGTACCAACTGCTGTAGAACCGCTGCAGGATCAGATCAGTGCAGCAGCAGAGCAAGTTAAATATTCCGTTATCCCAGTGCCATGCTGCAGCATCCACTCTGAGCCGTTTTATTTAAAAGCAGCTTGGATAAGCCTACATGACAGTACGAACAGAGCAGCACAGGCTTGGTAGCTGGTACGGCTATAGCACTTGCATTGCACAGGTGCTATGGCTCCTGCAGCACAGGAGCAACCCAAGGACTGCCATTTCCTACCTCTGTACTTTGAAGCAGTACTAGATGGAGAAGTATCTACGCAGTCACTTTGTCACAGCTTAGAACCACACAGCTCTTTCATCAGCTGTTGGGTTCTCCAGTTTATAAGGGTACATACAGGGAGAGAGGACACTTTGTAGAGGCCACACTTTAGACTAGTAGATTTAAACCTGACAAGTTACAAGCATCAAATGGCAGGCTTCTGTGTACCTTCAAGCCAAGCAACCTTGCTTGCTGCTACCAAAAGGCATGGTCTGTTCTTCTGCTCCCAACCATGGTCCTTGCTATAGCATTTGTCTGATGCAGCCAATGCAACTCACTAAGCATGCAAAAAATCTATTCCCTTCTTTCTCTTTCATTGTAGGTGGAAGTAGACCAGACCACAACCACAGCAGTGAGCCATGTGGCTCAACTACCTACTGCCTAACTGCACCCTCAGGACACTGTTTGACAAGCGAGATTTGGCACCAGACTCCATGTCCCTGGGGTTTATCCTAACCCACAACTCAGCACAGCTGTTGGTTGCACAGCAAACAAGACTGGGGGGCTGACTCAGGCCAAAAATAGGCCAGCAAAACCGAATCAAACCCAACCAGCCAACAATTTATTTTTAGGCCAGTTTAGCTCACCAGTCCCGTTCACCACATCTGCCCACATAACTGTTCAACCAGCATAACTGAGAAGGAGCCTGAGGTGGGAGCAAATGAAGGGAGAAGAATGCTCTGCTGCTTAAGCTAGGCCTCTTACCAAGAGAGATGCTTCAGCTATGACCTCAAGTATTAAGTGTATTAGTATACAGAAATGAGTAATCCATCCAATCAGTTGAGGCTTGCAACTAAGAACTCAGAAGTTCTCTTCTATATTGTTTATAGCTATATTCCCATTTGTGGTCACTACATTATACAGGTATAAAAATTAGGAGGCAAGCAGCCACAAAGCACCTCTCTATCTATGGATTCTGAAAGAGAGAGGAATAAATAACTAGCTGCAGTAAAGGACACTTCAGGAATACTACAGTGATAAATTTTAAATCATGCAGGGCCACAGAAACCAGTCAATTCCAAGGACAAGTTGGCCTCAGAGAAAAACAGTCAAGCTGCTGAGGTTTGAAGACTTTGTAAGTTATTCGAGGATTTCTTTCTGTGTTCATGGCAGTTGTCATGCATCTTGGTAGCTTCTCCTAAGCTTCTTGCTCACCACTTTCTGATCCCAAGCTTACAGTGCAACTCTTTCATGCTCTGAAGACTCACATAAGGAAGTTCAAATTCTGCCACTTTTTTCACCACTGGGAAAAGAAGAAAAACCACAGACACATTGGGTGAAATCTAGTGAAATAGCCCAGCTAGTTTCATATATCAGTTAGTGCTGGTTAGCAACATGCTTTTGGAGAAGAAAGAACTTATCAAATACAAATTCTGGGGTAAAGTAAGGTGACAGGTTAGTTATCCTCTGAGTCTAAACTTACATAGCTCTTACTTACAGACTATTTTTACTCCTGTAGACTATGCTCTTAGTTTTGAGACCATCCTTCTCAAAATACAGCTAAGCAGGATAGACGTTTCTACATTTAAAGGATGCGCGGATTCAAGCTTCCAGGACTGAACAGAACACCAGACAAAAGCAGTATAACTAAAGTACAGCAAGAAAAGCACGTCACTCTTCAGGTCACAACTTTCCGGCTCACTTTTTAAAAGAAGTCTAAAGGCCCAAACCTGTAATCACTGATTTCTAAGCCAATACCACAACTCAGCAGAACACTTCAACATGTGATTTTAAGCATGTGAGCATCTAAACATTTTTTGGCAATGGACTTTGGACTTGATGTATTTGTGAAGAATATTAAATATACATAGAAATGTAATCAACTGAAAAACTTTTCTATTCTCCTGTCAATCTGATTATATCACAATACAAGGCAAAAAAAAAAATCTCTCTGCAACTGCAGAAACATATATAAAATGTTATATCTAGATCCATCTGAGCCACAGTAACAGCCAGGGCTTCTGTGTACCTTTCACAGCCAGAGAGAAGGGCACAGGGGAACTATCAATAAAATAGAAACAGACAGTAAAGTTCCTGCCCCACAGAGTAACCCTGAGTTTACTACTAGACCAACAGCTTGAAAATATTCAGAAGAGCTTTAACATCTTCGTGCCAATGAGAAGACTGAAAAAGGTTAAATGACTTGTCAAGGCCAGAGAGGCTGCAATGCCTAGCTCTATTCCAGTCAGGAGTGTTCGCTTCCCTGATGTGGCCGGAGCCTATCCCAGCCTCACCCACACACCCGCCCACCTGAGAAACAAGACATCAGCAGACCAACGAGGACATAAAAGGCCCTTTATGTTTTATGACCATAAAGAGACTCACAACACTGATTTACAGCTTGCTCAGTACTATAGTGGTTAAACTTAAGTTTCTAACAGTTAAGAAAGGAAACACGTAATGATACAAAGGAAAGTAGGCCACAGACATTGTTTAAAAATGCAACAAGAGAGTTTCCTGTCCCATTGTTAAACTCAGCATGTGAGATATAAATTAAGAACTGTTTTATGTAGGTATGGCCATCTGATTAAAAGCCTACCCAGAAGATACACCCAATAGTTCCCATGTGGTTAAGTTGCTACATGTATCGTACACTGAAAGGGACACGATATTTGTACGTGAAGGTCTCACCCCTGCACCACACTATTGCCATACTTTGTTCTCCACTACCACTCTTGCCAAGCCATGTGGGGAGAGGGCTTGAGGAGGTTTGACAGGATGGGTCTTTCAGCCTGAGCAGGCTCATGCAACCTCTGTTCACACTCTAGGTTGAGTCATTGCAGCCAACAACAAAAAAAAAATCCAAGGGAAGGCTAAGTTAACCACCTTGTAAAACTTACCAGAGAGAGCTCCACTCTCATGATCTTGAAAGAAAAAGAAGCTAAAATATTTTATTAATTTTCTTGATAGTCCCATCCTGTACAATGTAACCTTTAAAAACAAAGAAGGTCAGAATCTTAGCTATCCATCAGCATGAATAAAGAGGAAACGTTTGACACTTATTAATGTAACTTGTTTTTACATTTTCTCATGTCCCATTTAACCGCCAATTTGAAAGCAAATATAAGCATTCCCATATTGCCGCATTTGAGTTTGAGAAGGTTCATAAGTTCCAAAGGAACATAAAAATGTAATAAAATAAAAAATGTTTACTACTCTGCCATGCAATTAAGTATGCTCAAACACTAGGCATCTGCCATCTTCCAGATCTTTACTACTAAATCCTCAAATCCTGTTGTACAGTGAGCACCATGTTCGCTGAGCTAATAACATCGCTCATGAGCATCACAAACATGATTTTTTTTTCCTCAGGATTTGTGTATTTCCCAAGCTGAGAGAGTCCTCTTGTTTTTCTAGGAAATATCTACAAGTCCTACCCCTTTACTGAAAGCATCAATCTTAACTTGATGGGTTCTACAGTGCTGTCTGAAAGCTTCCAACACAAGCAAACTTGAGCTCTGTTAAGCTTTCATTATTGACAGTACTTAAGGAGGTATCCGGCTCAACATTTGGATTGTTTTTAGCTTGCTCTGGCCCTCTACATCTGCTCTGAAAGAAGGCACAAGTAGCACAAACAAAAAATATAGATGTTATTTGCAGGACGAGCTGTAGAATGGAATAGTGGAGACAGAAAAATCAGGAAGAGGTGAGCACAGAAACTGCTGAGTCAGATTAGGGCAACTATCTTTTTCTGGTTTAGTACCTGAAAAATCAAAACAAGAGTTAAAGCAGCCATAATCTTAAAGAGCACAGTGCCATCAGACCAGTCCTAAATTCTGCAGTGACCAAAAGCTCTTGAGTTTTCTTACAGCTGCCACACCACTTTGCTGAGCAAACTCTCCACCTCTGGCAATATTCCTGTCATAGCTCATCTGACAGATTGTGCAACCTCATAGAGAAGTCAGAGAAGCTGGACTTTGTCTGGGCATAAGGTGGAAGCACCGGTTTTCAGTCTTCTTCCAAAGCATGCCAATCCCAAAATACTTCTAACTCTGTGTCACAGGGACAGCATTCGTAAATTCACTCATCTCCACAGTTCAAAAGGGTTTTCTCCAGCTATATCAGCTGGTTGAAAAAGGAAACATGTTTTGTGCACAGAAGAAAAGCAGACATCAAGCTAAGTATAGGTTGGGATGAATTGTTCCAAGTTAAAAAAAAATTTAAAAAAACATATTAATGAGGTTTTCCTTATACTTGTTAATATCAGGGCTGTCACCGGAGAGGGCAGCAGAGCATAAAAATCACTTGCCTCAAACTTAGCTTAGACACTAGGTATAATGGGAAGAAAGTTTCAGAAGTCCAAACATGAAAGACAGAAAAATGATTATTAGTAGCAACATCTTTCATTCTGTCTGCCTCTGTGATAAGAAATCCCCACAAATTACTTTAAAAATGAGCCACAAAGCTTCAACATGTTATCCTTCATAGCACAATACTAAGCGCCCCAGATGGCATTTCCAGGAAAGTCAGATCTCAGATTCAGTAGGATTTTGACTTATTTCTTGGCTCAACGCACAAGCTGGTATATGCTGCCTGAACATCAGGATGTTAGTGAGTGACAGCTGCAAAATCTACCTCCACAAGAACAGTGAATGTGGTAGCACATTTACAATGACAAAAGCTAAATAACTCCTAGAATTTCTATCTCACTTTTAAGACCACAAGAGAAGAAATGGTGTCTGGAGCATCTCAAGTGTCTTTGTTTCTTTACAGTGCCATAAAAACATTAAACATCTATAAATGCAAGATACATCGCCACTGTCTGGCTTGGAAATTACCTTGACCCACTGAAAAGCTAACAAGTTTATTGAACCCAAATTATTAGAATTTTTTACAAGTATATTAGCAAATCCTTTCCTTACTCAAGCCTCTGTGCAAGTCTTCTATCTAAAAATGTCATCTTCTTTCCCTCTGTTAGCACCTACTTCCGTCTCCCCAAATTAAAATTCCTATCTCCCTGCCACCCCCAACACTTTTTGCCTTCAGCATCTCCAACCTTGCAAGTCTCCTATTGCAGGGTCTAAGGCCAACTCTGACACTTAACCTTCCCCTGGATGAACGGTCCCAGCAAGGCCTCAGGCAGTGCAAACCCATGACAGAACAAAGCCAGCAAGGGACTACCCTGTGCTACCCAGCTCATGGTAACTGTGCACAGATACTGTGTGCTCTGCAGCCAGACTAACACGGCTTGATGGAGGAGGGTGAATCAGATCTGGTTTGTACCTGGTGGCCAGCTGAGAGCTACCTCCACAAATGCAGATTGCAAAGGCACAACAGAAAGAGAGTACATAATTTTCTGTGTGATAGGAAATTTCAGATTGCCATGAGAAGAAAAGCACCCATCTGGCAGGTGTATGCTTTCTTATTGCTGTTAAGATTAAGAAATGGGAGCAACCAAGGAAGAGGCTTCAGCCTTGCTCTTGCACATGCATGTGCAATTACACAAAGTATACAGAGCCACTGCTGCTTCTCCTTTCATGGCAGAAGAAGGGAACCCCAGCCAAAAGTTTCAAACACAAGCCAGTCAGTTGTGTAAACAACACTTGGTCACTACTCATTTCAAAATGTAACTAGCTATTGTTTACTGGATGTATGACACTAGCTGTTACAGCCATCCCAGAGCCACAGTGCCAGAATTGTGCCAGTACTGCTAAGAATTCCCACAGTTTCACAGCAAACATCACCAGACACAAAATAAGTAAAGGAGAAGCATGCAGAAAAACAGGATGTATCAGTTGCAAACTAACAGGCTGCACCAGCTAAGACATAAGCCAAGATGAGACCATCATTTCTGACCTCATTGTTCACTTTCAACCACATGACACTAAACCAGGGCGGGGGTTAATTAAGAACTGCCATAAGGAACAGTATTTTCTGATTCTATCTTATATGAGGAAAATCTGAACTTGACAGCCAAAAGCCATAGAAACAGAGGGCATGTAACATTCAGAAGAGGTAAAATATTGACAAATGTAAGAACCAAAAGGAACTCACCTGCAAAATCAGAAACATCACCCACCACTCCTGGAACAACAGGCTCCTCAAAAAACGCAGAAGATATTCTTTTATGTCTTCCAATAGGGAGCTTCATCTTTTCCTGACTGAAATTATCTTCATTTTTGCCCACTTCTCACAAATGGAAAATTTCAACCCAATTCTAGAAACCCGTTACCTCTAACATTCTGTCTGCAGTGTCCGATGTCTGGATATCAAGTCTAATATTGCTGCCATTAGCGAGGTAAACATCCAAAAAGGCTTTCCGGGTTTGGATCTTAAATGTGTCCTGCTAGGTAGAAACAGAACACTGTTTTATTGCTTTCCATATTTCTGGAGCTCTTCTGAAGATGCTGATGCTCCATTTCCATACTTACTCAAGTAAAATAAACAATTGTGGTTGCTGTTTACCAAAGAGTAAGATACTAGCGTTCCTGCTAAAGCTTGCAGCTGACAAAAAAAAAAAAAGCCCCAAACCTATGCAGAACAGCAAGTGGAAAGATACTGCAGAATTAGAGGAGGGTGACTTCAATGTTAAACTGAGCACAGGTTACCTAGTGTCTCAGTGGCTGTACGGACGACGCAGTCACCATCCTAGAAGTACTGACTCCAAAAACAAGGAGGTGGATAAACAACTGCAAGTGAATATCCAAAGCCACAATCTTGCCAAAAGGAAAACAATGCATTCCTGTACCTATAAATAGGAAAAATCTCCATGAAAATAATGAGGCTATGGCATCTTAATATATCAGACCACTGCTGCTGGAATACTGTGCAGTGCCAGTGCCCAAGGTTCAAAACCACTGCAAATGGAGAGGGGATATAAAGAAGAAACTTGAAAGCATTTAAGTCATGAGAAAACAAGTCTCAAGTAAGTGGCCTCGGAGAACTGTCTTATGTCTAGACATAACAAAGGGGTGATTTGCAATCTGGAACACTGAAGTACAGAAGCCAGATCCATTGGCTGTCAGCTGATGATAGACATAGTCAGACTAGAAGTAAAGCACACGTTTCTAACAATGAATGTTGGCATACAAAAATGAGGTATTCTCCACTGGTTTTATATCAAGAATTTGTATTTTGCTAACAGACTTTCCTGAGCTCAAACTCAGAAAGCCCCATGCCTTGCTAAGCATCAAAGAAGTCAGTTACTTGTTTCAAGAGAATGGAGACTAGTTTGAGAACTGCCTTAGGTATTCATCTGGATGAGGTAGCAGAAAGTCATTGCTGCAGCTTCTGTTCCTGTTGACTGCCCTGTATCAGACAGAGCACAATGGTCCTTCTGGCATTTTTATTAATGAAAAGTGTTTTCCTCCACAACTTTGTCAAAAGTTGATACGTGAATGATATGTGGAGGGAAAAAGGTCTTGAGGAAAATCAAAACAAAACAAACTTTCTTATTTAAACAGACTTCCCACAGATTTTCCTGACACCCAGTGTTTTACCTAGCTGCATGCCTACACATCTGTTAGCATGTACTAAAGAACAAGAGAACCTCTTCTCAGGTCACTAGCCAATGACTTGTCTGAAGTCCTTCTAGGGATTCACACAAATTTAGTCTTTATCCCCAAACTAATTTTCTTCTTATCCAGAAGACAGGTCTATTCATTCCTCTTAACCAAAGTAAGTACTACTTTGCCTCTGTAGAGATACAAAGCCCCATTCTTTTACATTGAGGATCATCTCCTGTGCTTACCTGAGTACTTCACCACTTTCCTCAAATGGGAAGGAGCAGACACTTCCTCACAAACGCCTCTGGCACACATATTTTGGTATGAAACACTTCACGTGCTAAATTGTGTGTGAAATGTGAACAAACATGGGGTGCAAACATCGGAAGGAGATAAAGACACGTAACTCATCACTGACCCTCGATGTTTAGTCCTAGTTTACTACTCAGGACTCAGCAGTGCCAGGGGGTAAAGGCAGGTGCAAAAGCTCACATGCTGCAGAAAGCACTTCTAGGTGTGGGCTGCCAATGCTGAAGCTCCCATTGGGACAGGACATAGAGGACTTTATGCACCTGCTTCTGCCAGACCTTCACTGCTGCTCCTGCAGCTTTCATGGCCTGGGTACACTGTAGCAGCTCAGGGTCAGAGACACAGAGGTCACTTTACCCTTCTGCCACTTAGAGTCACAGCACCCTACCCTACTTGCCACCTCACTACTCATCAATCATATCATGAGGGAAAGAAAAGCACAATCCTAACTTTCAAGCTACTTCCAAGCAGTTTGAGTTCTCCAAGAACACCATGTAACAAATTAGTAGGCAGATTAATATGGGGATCTACAAGAAAGGACGCCTTAGAGAAAATAAAATCTCAGCCCCATCTAGGGCAGTCACATTAAGTAGTGCTGTTTAATACTTAAACCAGTGGTTTCCACAGTCTTCTTTTTAAAACTGCTTTAATTTAACTTATTTGACTCTACTGAGCCACAGGCACAGCTTCATTTAATAGTCTTGGGGACAAATTCCCCACGTTTTTACCCCTAACTTTTGATTACTGTTCTCTTAATATGGCTATAACACAGCAAACCACAAATATGAATTATCTTAAGCTGCTGGGTTTAGGGATTCCCCCAGCACCACCCTTATCACATGTTTTACCTCAGAAGGCAGGACTAGCCATGCCAGAAGCTCCACACATTATTCAGTGTTATAATTATTTGGGTTTAGCCTCTTATCAGTGAAGCATTGTTGAGACCAAAAAAATTTACTTACTTAAAAACTAAAGAAGGAAACAGTACAGTCTGTAAGACAGGAGAAGACAGTGTTAAGTGAAGAAATACAAATACAGACATGACACCACAAGAGAATCCAGCACAAGTCTAATACAAAGGGAAAGCATTTATGAGTATTTGCAATAATCCATTTATTAAGTGCCCACTGTCAATCCCAACCACTTCCAGAATGGACAGAAAAATACTTTTGAAAGAAAAATTGAGCAGCGAGTCAGAAAAGTTCAGATCTTCTCCCAAGCTGCTGTTTTAGTTTTGGAAAAAGCAGTAGAGTCATTGTCTCATCTACCCAAAACAGGCACCAACATAAAAAAAACCCTGTACTTTGGCAACAGTACACGTTCAGTAGTACTCTTCAGGTTTCCTGCACTTCTGCTCCTGAAATTCAGGAAACATGCCATGTAACTAGAACTGGACACTGTCTCTTATCTCTTTATACTGCTGATTTGAATCTTCCCTTAATGCTATCAGCTATTACCTGTGGTAAAATCTCCTGAAACATCTAGAACTGCTGCCTACTCCCCACTTGCCTGCCCTACTAGCTTGAAGCACAGCTTGGGCATTAATAAAAGAATACAGAATAATGCAGAGCTGATGACGGGTTATCTTTGTTTTCTGGTTTTGATGAAAAGAAGTTTTGCAAAAGACAAACAAACAAAAAACCAACCAAAACTACCAAAAAGCCCAAACACCTACAGTCCCCCTCCCCCCCAATATCAATTATATAGTTCCCCCCACAGGAAAAAACATATCTAGATATTTTTTCCTCACATTTTTCCATTAGAAAACTTAAATTTAAGTGATTTTGTTTTAACTGAAGTCAGTATCAATCTGAACTCCTGTGCATGCTCTCAATGGATTTGTTGCTCAGCTAAGAAACACAGGCCATGAAAGGAGAAAAGGCAAGAACAGAGGTCCTTATTACAACACATTTGAAAAGAAAAGCAGGCCAGGGGACTGAATTGCATCTTAACATTGAAACAAAAATAAAACAGACAACCTTGAATAAAAATTCTTCAGAACTTTCTCTGCCAGAAGTCTCCCCACCCCACCCCCACCCC
>NW_010414484.1:20779-23874 GCF_000710305.1 Buceros rhinoceros silvestris
CACCCCCCCACCAGCACACAATAGAAGTCTGAAAGTAAGTATGGGAACTTCCCACATGAAGTTCAGACTTCTGGCCAGCTGCACTTTTGAAATAGGAGTCCATAAATAAGAAACCTAACCTGGTTTGACAGGAAAGAAATAACATTTTTAGAGCAGTGCTGAGATGTTACTCTGCCTGACCTCTGTTTGTGTACGTACGCATCCATTTCGTTTGTGATCTACTGCGAGTACAGAGGAACATTACAAACGTGCATTCTTCCACCACCTGCACAAGAAGTAAGTGTGTTGTGAGTGCAGAGCAGCAGAGACTGTGTGTTCAGAGACAGCGGCTCCATCCAAGAAAATGCAGCCCGCAAACAGATAAGTTTTGATTCCTGGTAAGGCCTGCAGATTTCCAGGTTACATTTTTACCAACACTCTCAGTAACATACACACCACAGCTCTCTTGTGGTATTCAATCCTTGCCCTCATGCTCGCTCTTTGGAAGAAAAACCACCTTACATTGGGAGTCCTTTTCTGAAGGAACACCGCTTGTTGCCTGTTATCAGGCACTGGCTGGCTCTATCTGTTCCAGTACTCAAACTTTTCATCTGTCCTTTCACCAACACCCAAATCATTTTGCTCATGCTAAAGGCTGCTGTTTACCAGCCACACAGACTGGAAAAGGTCAGCTTCCTGGGTAACGAGCTCCAAATCTTTGCTGCTGCAATATGTCTCAATTTAATTCATACATGCATAATGACTGGCTATCCTCACAGCTGCATCCTGAAACACCACATTTCTCAATACACAGCCAGACCATGACCTCAGATTACATTCAAGAATATAGATGAGTTGCACTAAAATGAAACTGATAGGGAAGTACATACCAGCTCATACCATCTTTCTTCTGATGAATAAGAAGAACACATGGCACTCCCACAACAGTCTCATCTGGTTATCAACTTGCAAGAACTGTGCCATTTGTCTTTAGGGGCTGGAGGTAGGGGAGCATATACTGAACCTATCTCTCCAGCTTGGTCACTGGCCAAGTTTGCAGAGTTTGGAGGGGTGGAGGGTCAGGGAGGTTAGGTTGTTCAACTCTGCTACATGATAGAGGTGGTATTTCAGAAACGTCCATTTAGATCAAAACATCCATTGTGCCAAGCTGCTTCCCCATGTGTCAGGAGCCCTGCTGTCCCCTGACAACCTCTCCCATGAGATGAGGTTGGTGGGGGAACAGCCAGAGCATGCCTGCTATGAGGAGCAAACCGTAACAACCTATGCAATGGGTAAAGGTGGTGCTGGGCAAAACAGGGGTCTGGAAAGTGAGGTTAACCTCCACAGGCTTGTCCCCACTTGACAAGTTTGCCCTGTTAGATATGATCGGGGGATACAGCTGGCTGGTGTGATGCTGAGTGCAGATAGAAATGAGCCATGTTCAACACTATCAGGCAGCTGCAGTAAAGCCACAGTCCTTGCACAGCACTTCCTGTGCAGGGAGTGCTGATCTTAACACACCCTTCACAACCGCATTTGGAAACAAAACACAGGAAAACGACCAAGAAGGACTTAAACTCAGTTTGATTTTTCCTTCACATTTTCTGTTTGAGTGACGTATACACATATCTTCATCTACTGCTGTTTTTAAGCCAAGCTAAGAAAATGAAGCAAGCACTAGCAGATTACCTGAGAGGACAGTTCTATTCTCTCTCGTAATGAAAGATAGAAGATAAAAGTCAGCAGTAGAATTTTTAGGAAAAAAAACAACCCTAGCCTAGCAGTCTCATTCACCTCTAGTTTCCTATTTTTCATTAAAACTGATGGTTTCTATTAAAAAAGCTGCACTGGCTTTATCTTCAGACAGATAAGTGCTCAATAAATAGCCATGATGGCAGAAGAGTGGCTGACTGCTTCCCATTCATCGCCACCCGCAGTGTGGTGCCTCTGTCATTCCTCCCATATTAGCTGGCAGGTTGCTCGTACAGATGTGCAATAACTTGTTTCAGGTAGCCAAGACTGACTAGTGAAAGCCAGTCCATGTCACTGACAGAAAAGGAGCATGTATTTCATCATTTTAACAATGTTTCATTCTTGAATGTTTCATTAATCATCCCTCTTGCAATATAACATAAACAGGAGCAAGTCTGGGGTAATGCCTGGTTTTAACACTAACTAGCAGTAACGCTGAAACTCTATGTTTTTACTCCTAAGTGATGTGTAGGGTGCTAAACACATCTTCGACAATGGAGAAGGAAAGAACAGTACAGAGGTACTTGAAAGATGGGCTTCACTACATGTCTTTCAATGGTGTTACAGAAATTTTGTCACTGCCATAAAACATCTCACAAGTCATGGTATACTAATAAATATTGGAACATGCACAAAAAAGCCAGTTTGTTGAGCGAGATTCTTTAACAGCCAAGATGAATACTTATGCAGCCATCAGCTACACCAATTACAGCCATTGTGCACAGCTAATGACAGTGGGTGCACTCCTGTCTCTCACAGAGTTATTTGATCTCTCTGAGGAGTTTTTTCTTTACCATAATGAAAGAACACGTAAAGCACTACTGCTATTTGTATTATGAAGCAGTAATTTCTGTAAGCACAACCATTTTACCTTTAAAATGTAAACCAAAAAAGCTGGAGAACTAGTGTCTTTACCAAGCAGAAAGCCTAAACATCATGTATGAAAATGCAGTGCATTGTAGAACAGAAATCTGGGTTAATTTTATGCCTTGAGAATGTACTGACCTTGCACTAACATTTATGGTATAATTCAGTGCATACCCTGAACTCTACAAAATAACTGACTGCTTTTGTCAGCACAATCATCACATGTCTTAATAAGGTCATATACAATGTGTGTAACCTGTAAATCAAGTAAGTATTACACATGTGCTTATCAAGTCATCCCTCTTCACCAAAACAGCCTGCTGAAAAGAAAAAACTAAATATACACCATTTCTGAAGGTATGTTAAGAGAAATCTGCAATACTGGCATGCCAAAAGACATCTTTAAACACTGCAAACATGCTTTTTGAAGAGTTACTTCCTGCCAGAACTTTGTCCAAAAAGTCAGTTGGCAGGGTTTGAGGGCAAATTGCAGGCAT
>NW_010414484.1:23965-32578 GCF_000710305.1 Buceros rhinoceros silvestris
TTCCTGAAGGATTTAACTTTTTTTAGCAGACCTCTTATCAGTCTCATCAACACTAATTAACTCCCAGCAATTACTGCTGAGTCTTACCTGTAGGGCTGTAACAGGCACTGGATCAGAACTAAAGAGAGGGTACTTCTCAGAAAAGAAATCTCTAATCAGAAATGGGCTTTTCAACCACTGTCTTGAACCCTTCAGTAGGTCTGAATTTAAGACACTGTAAATAACCTGTATCTTTAAGAAATATATAGAATAAACCTTTCTAGAATTTGTTAGGAATGCTTCTTCACACTGTTTTCTATAGCCTTTCTGAACTCCCCTTATTACCTTAATCACACATAGCAGGTGAAGAGCTCTTGAGACAAAAAACCTCTTTCTTGGCCATTCAAAACATCCCCTCTCTCCAGGACAACTCACTGCAGGCAAGGTTATAGAAGCACCAGCAGCATGCCAAGCACTTTCCAGAAAACCAAAGCAACATCCTCTCCCTGAAAATCCCTGTTGAGTCATACTACACCCACCCGCTCCAAAACACTTATCCTCACAAGAGCTGCAGCAGCTGGAGAGGAGGTAAGGGAAGAAAAGGGACATACAGCACCTTGCAGTAGCTAGACATAAGCAAGAGTTATGCAGGCTCCAAGCCTGTCAAAGAAAAATCATACATGTCATGGACCACATTAAAATGGATTTCAAGAGTCATCTAGCTTGCAACAACCCAAATATATGCCAGATTCTGCCCATCACTACAGTTGCAAGTAAGAGAACATGACATTTCACAGCAGTCATCAATACACTTATCAGTCCAAAGCACTGACACTACCAAAAAGCATTTACAGTTGCAAAATCCAAGAATGTGTGTAATCCTTCTATTGAGCTCTCACAAAGACTCTTCTGGGAACTGTTCAGAAGCAAGAGATTCATCAGATATGCCACAGGATATAAAAACAAAGCAAAAAGTTCTTTCCACGTGAGAAACAAGTTTGTACATGGACAAAACAACAGCAATACTATTACATTGCCACCCAGACTTCACAGAGAGCACCCTGACATCAGAACTCGCTGCTTTACAAGACAGTCCAATACACTAACAACATAAAGAAAGGAAGACAGCAAAGGAAGCCTTGAACTCAGGAGGCAGCATAATATTTTGACTCTTTCACATAACAAACTATTTGGCTGAAAAATTCAAAACTTACCTGCTGTAGCTTTTGGAAAAAACTTATGAAGACATCACTTTCGGTAATATTTGAATCCAAATTAACTGAAAAATGAGGAAAATGGGGAGGGAGGAAACCAAACTTGGCCAAAAGCTGAAAAACATGGCTAGTGTCTAAAACCAAGATGTATACAATGACTGTCAGTTAAACTGCCAGTGCTGCCTTACTCATCATTTGGTTCCTGCACAGCTACCTTTACCACCCTATTTTTAAATCACTGAAGCTATGAACAGCACAAAGTACTTGTGTTGCTGTTCTCCCAAAGCAAGACTACAGGAAGGTTCTTGGCCATGTTACTCCATGGTCACTCACAGCCAGTAACTCTAAAAGGAACTGCTGAATACTCAAGTGAAAAAGAGAAAATAATCACTAAGTAAGATTTTAAAGACTAATCTTGAGTTTCTCTTAGGTAAGTCTTGGCACAAAGTATCTGAGGCCAGAGGCTATAAAACCTCTTTAAATACACCCCCTCACACAACTTCCTTTTTGGGTAGTGGTAAGGTTTTTGTTTTGGTTTTTTTTACTTCATTTCTTGGCTTACATGAAGCTTACAAGATACATCCTAGGGATCATGCAGACCTGTTACAACACAACAATGAGATTTAATTTTTCTACAAACTCTTGTTATAATTCCCATAAGTCTGCCTGGAAACCTTGAAAGGGAGGGGTTTCTGCAGAGCCCAGTTCTGTATTACACTTCTGCCACTCCAAGTCCCTGTCTTTTTTTGCCTGCCTTTTTTACCCATCAGCCATGAGCTCTCTCACACAGCCCCGTGTCAGCTCTGGCAGTTGTGAAGCAGCAGGGATGGGTGCCTCAGCTCACTGACCCAGAAGAACAGAGAACATCCAGACTAGAGGCTGCCACCTGAAGGCCAAGTTGGCTTAAGTTTAGCGTGAAACTGCACCTTTGCATTTTGAGAAAGCTACAGAAAGGCAGCCACTTCAGAAACAAGAAAAATAATTATATGCTGCTGTTCTAGAGCCGGTCAACAGACAGGACAGGGCTGCAATGCTTAGCCCCAGCCTTTTAGATTCATCCCTAATCAGCTCAGTACAGACAGTAAAGCACCCTGCAGTCACAACTGTAGACACCTCCTGAAGGGTTTAAGTCCTACATATGAAAGCTGTTATAGTTGTTATAGCCAAGCTTACCATTCTGAAGGTACTGCTCCAGCTGAGACCATCTCTCCTCTGCCATCGACTTCGTCATTACCAGGTAAAACTTTGGAGAGAAAGCAGGCACAGCACTCCCAAAAGGTTGCCTCAGCTGAAAACAGCCAAAGGAAAGCTCTGCATCAGTGAAGAAGTATTCATAGTTTCCGAGCTTTCAATGCTCTCTTGCTTTAACAGTGAGACATCATGACCTACAAAGAGCACAGGAAACCTACCCAGCACCTCCCTGATGGCCCTCAGGGCCTACAGCAAGGACAAAGACCTTGCCCAGGCAGCCACAACAAGACAGCCCAAGTAAGCAACCTCTTGATTGGTTTCTCATTTTTACTGTCTTACCACTTCTGAGCTGCTGCACCAAGCTGTACAGCTGCTGCTATACACCTCATGGACAAACAGGATATGGTTACAGATGCCTGCGCTTCCCATACAGGTTCATACAGGATTTTTTTTATCTATAGCCACAGAACTATTTTTTAAGAGCTGGTAACTTCTGCCCTTGACTTCTGCTAACTCAGAGGTGTTTACTATTTTGTCTGTGAGAGGTAGTAACTTTTATCAGATCATCTAGTATTATTAAAGGAACAAAAAACAACTACAAAACACAAACAAAACCCCTTAACAAAAGCAAGAGAATCTTTCAGGACGTGAACTATCTCGAAGTTTGATTCCTCCTCCAGCTACATCAGCTGGGTAATAAGAGCATAATGTCTCTCTACAAACCCTGCCTCATTTATAAACAGTCCTGAAAGGACTCAAGAACCACAACTATCTTACAATAACGTAAGATTGTTCCAATATAGATTTGGGCAGTAGTTCGTGACATGGAAGTATAAAAATTCTCTGCTATAGCCAATTTGTCTCAAGACAAGGATGAGCTTCCCAATAGGCACATTAGTAAACATAGCAAAATTTTGCCTGGAAACATTGCTTCTCGTACATCAAAACACTATGGTATCTGATCAGTAACATCAGACTCCTATAGCAGTCCAAGACATTACTACTAATTAAGTTTTAAGCTGCCCAAATCTTTCACATGACTCTGGCACCTGAAGCTTGGGAAAAAAATTTCTCTACCGCAAGAATTAGCAATACCTTTTCCTGCCTGTTGGCTAAAACCAGGAGTGAGGCATATTGCCGCAGCTCCGCTTTTCCTGCATTGGCCACACTCTGCTATTTCTGAGTTCTAGATCAGTAGGTATGTGTAAATTGCTCTCAGATACACAGCATAAAAGAGCTAGATAACACTACGTGCTCTGGTTTTATGTAAAGCTAACAGTAACAGCAAGCATACAGTGCTTTTTATCTTCAAAGACCTTCACACTCGGGATCTTCCCCCAGGGACTGAAAAATACTACCTCTGCTCTACAGGCAGGCAAACCGAGGAGATACAGCAAAAAAAAATTTGCCAGAAGTAAGATTGCCAAAGCCACATTGCTCCACGTTGTCAGTGTGGCTTCTCTCTTCCCTCTGTGTTCAGGCCATGTCTCGACTACACAAAGTGGTGCTGTCGGCTACCATCAGCTTGCACAAGCTGAGACTCTGGCCTACTTTAAAAAGTAACTAGTTCATCTCAGCACCAGCTGCTTGGTAAGCTTCTTGAAATGCAGTTGTGTGTCCTGAGGATTTCGGCTACAGAAGAGAAACTTCTCACAACTGATTAGACTTCTTTGCATCTCAAAGAAATAAAGAAAAATACCCATAAACTTCAAGTGTGTATTTGTGTACAGTGCTGAAAGTCCACCAGACTATCACTCACCATCACAAAATTTCTTTCTAGCAGAAGGAAAGTAGCCCGTCTTTGTCTTCCCAAACCCAACAGCCTGGGCAACATTTTAAATGTAAGTCGATCACACTGTACCTGGTGGTGTCAGGTGCCAACCGCCTACTGCTCTGTCAGGCCAACACCACCGCAAGAGATAGGTCCCCTATGCAAAATCCGCTTCTGACCTTTTTTTTTGTGAGACTCTGGGTTTGTTTCTGCAACATAAAGCCACTTCACAGAACACGTGTCTCAGCCCCTAGCCAGGCTGCCCTGTGCACTGCCTTTTTCTCTTGACTGGACCTACTTGACCAGACAGGTACTTCCAATCTATTCTGCTCCATAAGCTGTCCAAGGGGACTACCCTCATTCTTTGGCCTCTCTGCCTGCCTGATCAAGCAGCTTCTTTGCAGACGCTATGTGCAGCTCCTGTCAACAACACACAGCAGCTGCCTGGGCTTGTCCTGCCTCACAGACCACAACCCAGCACTGAGGCTGCGCACAACTCCCCACTTCCAGTTCCCCACCCCAGAGGCAGCTTCGGGAACAAGTGGCAAAAAAGCTCACAGGAGACTAGATCACAAAAACAAGTTTAAATGTAACTGTGCTAGAAGCCCAATCTGGATATCCCAACCTGGAGGATGAGGTACTTATTCTTCCTCCAAGATCTACATCTAAAAAAGATAAAGCAGCTTCCCTAAATACGACAGTTTTAAGCTCTAAGAGCTAATCTGTCTGAAAAGGGGAGTAAAGACACATGCCATGGCTGGCACTGTTTCTTTTTCACCTTTCTGCAATAAATATTCCCCTTCTCAAGCAGGAGGCATCATCAGTTCTCAAGGGTAGTCAACCAGAATCAATCATCTTCCACTTAGTCTAATCCCACAGGTTTGTTTTTTGGTGTCAGCTCCTGCCTATGCTGTCTAGATGAGCTATTTCACCGAGGGCCATGCTCCATCATAGGTGTGCAGATGCCAAAGTCAGACAGAGCATCAGAAACAATAGTGCTATCCTGAAAAAATAGAGCAGCATTTTAACTATAAAGCTATTATGTATAGATCATATACAGAATGAACGGGCCTCTGGGCATTTCCCTCTCAGTTACTTAGTTAAATATCAAAAAAAAAAAAAGGATGAGACACCATTCTAAGACTAAAATGCTTAAACATGTTTCATGTGAAAATAAAAATATATGTATACAGAAACTGTCTAAGAAATCAAAGGTATGAGACTATTCTGGTACATGACTGCCTGAATGAAGTTTAAAAAAACATTCTATATTTAATTCCTTTTTACTGATTGTTTTATCATAATTAACAGGGTTTTTTTAGAACTATTTTCCCGAGAGTTTTTCATACCAATCACAGATGCTGCTGACTGACTCAGCAGATGCCGGCGTCATGACCAGAATCCAGCAGCACTGCATTTCACTCTTAACCCTAAAGAGGACACTTCTTATTTACTCCCTGCCTTGAAGCAAACCAGTGAATACTCCAACAATTGCAAGAAATAACCTGTTCCTTTCAGTCCTACAATGGAACATAGGTTCATTATTATGACACTTGTTGAGACAGGGACACACTAAGCAGCTGCCAAACTGAAAAGCCAAATGCAAACTTCACAACATCACAAAGGTGGAAACCAGGGAAAGCCAGTGTCTTCAGCAACTGATTCATTGCGCGGAAACCCAGTAACATTTTTAGCGCACAAACCGCTGACAGGTAATCTCTAGCCCCACTCTAGAAGTTTCTGTCACTTGTATATTCTTGCAACAGTCCCTCACCTCTCCCTAAGCAGAATAAAGACCTACAGCTCTATTAGAGGTTCTCTGGTCAGTGTGTCATTCCCACAGAACTAAAGCCAGAGAACATGGCTACAGTACAGAGGACTGCCTAGCTCTCCTTGTAGGGCTGAAGCTTAGATCCCTAAAATGCGCATCCATTTGCTATTGACACTGCTGATAAAGCTGTTCAGCCACATGAACAGAATGGCTACAACAAGATATAGTTCAGCAAGTGCAAACAATAAGGAATGCTACCCAATATGTATGGCGTTCATCCTGAGCAAAGGGAGACTGGTCTTTCAGCTGTCCTTCCTACTGCTAATACTTAATACCTAAGTACTCAAGAGAGAGGAGGGAATGAAAAATGGATTTCCCAAATTGAATGCTCTAGCTCCTAAAAGAAGGGGCAAAGGGGGATAAGGCAGAGCCACCTCTGGACCCTCTTACAGCCAACACAAAGCCCAGTCTTCCAGAGGAAGGTCAAGGGAGTAAATCCTCAGACCAAGACAGGCACTTTCTGACAATCCACAGCCAAGTGCCTATCTCCACAAGAGAAGAGGTAAAGCGGCACTACTCTCTTCAGCAAGCCCTGCCTAAGCAACTTCTAAGGCAGATCTCTTTTAGGCTATCATTCTTGGTAGTTCACACCTCTACCTATATCATTTGCCTTGGGTGCTCAGATTAAGGCTGAGAATCCCATTTGGAGGAAAGGTACCCACAGGTAAGGAAATGTTGCTCAGAGGTTGCTGCATCTGCCCATTCAACAGTGTATCCAAAACCTCACATACTCCATCACACTACATCGCCTCTGAACAGTTGGATCCCTTCAGACAGTCCTTTCGTAGAGAACAACTGCTCTGGGAGACAGCGAGGAACAGAGTTCGGGAGTGCCAAACTACAGAAGCACTCTTGGGATATAAAGTGATGGGAAGCAGGAAAATGCACAGCAAGAGAAAAGGGGCAGGTAATCACAGCATCACAAACAAAAATTATGTGTTCTGATTTTGTATCACAAGTTAGGAGAGAAGCTTGTAGAGGTAGAAGAGCAGTGTTTTAGAAACCGCCACCCTGAAGGAGATCAGAGGCACAACTAATCCAGAATCGCATCCAACAGAGGTTAGAGACAGATCCTCCTGAGCAGCATTTAAGAAATACCGCCCAGTATAATCACACAGAAATCTGTCCATGAAGGAAGCTTTCTTCTAATTCACATCCTGCATCCATCACAGCATTTGCGGACACCACATGAGATCTGGTCAGGAGGGTGAAATTACTGTATCCTGGAGTTTCAGACTTCTTGTACGTATGCATTTTTCTACCCTAACAGAGGAGTTCAAGCAAAATAAGTAGAACAGGATACAGCAATTATAGGCCAGCAACCTCACATTAGTACAGGGAAGACAGTTAAGGACAGCAGTGTAGCTGTAAGCTTCAAGACCAAGTATGGCAGCTACCAACAGGAGGAATGAAGAAATTAAAAATTAAAATCAGCTAACAAGTTGTAAAGCCCAGCAAGAGGCAAACTGTCAGTTACAGAGGGTGCAGAGAGGGGAAAGAATTTGCTCAGTGCATTAATGAAGCAAGAAACAGTAAGCCTTAGAGAAAAAGCAAGCAAATACATGTTGGTTTATTAGTTCAGATATGTTATCAAAAATGCTCCATTCATCAAAGAAAAATGTTGCTGTGAGAGCTCCCACAGGGAAAAGAATTACAGAGCGGGGCACAAGGGCATACCTCAGCAAACATTGCTCCCCACATTAGCTCTGCTGATGACTCAACTCCCTTTTAGCTGTTGGGAGAGATAGACCAATCCCTAACAGGGGTCATCTGGCTGAAAAACTGCTCCAGAGTGGTCCCATCACTGCAACTGAGAGCACAGCAAGGAGGCCACCAAAAGAAGGAACACCCACCAAGCCCACTGTCATAAGAAGCATTCATCAAACAGGGCCCTAAAATAGGATTCTAAAACAAAAATAAGGCTACTCAGCGGGGATGACAGTGCGTTCCCAGACTGACAGAAGAGCTGGGAGAGATTTTGCTTGGAGTCATGGACTGGACAAGGCCAGAGATCATGCTAGCAAAGAGAAGGCTGGGAGCTACTCTGCTTCCATGGAAAAGCTCAATAGCCCATGTTCCCTTTTATCTTCCTAAGAAAACTAGAGGAAGGAACAAGAAAGCTACAGAGCCAACTCAACAAGAAACAAAATAAAAATGGAGATAGACAGATGCAGCCTGAAATGCTCCGCTTCAGCTAGATGGGGCCAAGCATCGCTCCCCAGTATTCACCACTCCTTGGAAAATGCCAGGCCTGTGTTCCAGCTATGCAGAAGGGGTCACTCCCCAAGTCTGTGCTTAGGCAATTTGGGCCAAAGGATCCCACACCCAGTTAACTCCTGGCTTGTCCAAAAAACCCCCTGCAACTGACCGTGCAATTTGCCTGGACTGACCTCTGTACACTTTCTGGAGTTATTCATAAGATCAAACACCCCAGGAAAGCAGTTGCACCTCTCTCCCTGAGGCAAAGAGCTACTTGGAGCCCACTGCTGCTGCTGGGCCAGCGTTCGCCATAAATCAGCTTACCACACCCCTCTACCAAATCCCTTCGCTTTTTTTTTATTTGCCCCTCAGCTGCTGCTGGGTTTCACCCCGCAAGCTCGGGTGCCCCGCGAGCAGCGGCTCCGTCC
>NW_010414485.1:0-14378 GCF_000710305.1 Buceros rhinoceros silvestris
TGGATTCGCGGCTTACACGCAGAATAACCAAAGGGGTATTTGGGTGCCCTGGCTCTCTGTCCTGAGGGAAACGCTTGTGTGCGAAATCAAACCCAATCTAGGAAGCACAGAGACACGCTGGCATCTGAGAGCTGCTGTGTTTCTGAACTTCAAATCTGTATTTCACCAGTAAGAACTACCATGAGAGCAAAAGAAGCGTAACTGCCGTAGATGCGTAGCATCCAAAATTATGGACCCCAAAGTCATTCCTTGTGACACTACTGTTCGGTGATGATGTCTGTTATCCTATAATGACACCATTTTCCTGTTGCAGTTATCTATTGCTCTCCATTGTTTAACCAAGTGTCAAAAGCAAGTGGGATTCACAGCGCAACTTCTATATTTAGCCTGAATTTTGCAGTGCCTATTGCAGGCTGGGAGAAGTGTTTACTGCCTCTGTTCTACTAGATCACCTGATCTCCTGGAAGAACAAACCATGACCATTCCCAAGAAAAACAATGGTTACCTGATGTTGGTAGGACTTCGTAGCTATGCAATGAGAGCAGATATATTGGATCAGACCAGAATTCATGTGCCATCAACAGTAATTGCTACATGGAGTGCACTACACTGTTTCTCCTCATTCCTCTCTTTTTTCACAGAACCATACAATCATCTAGGTTGGAGAAGACCCTTAAGATTGAGCCCAACCATAAACCTGACCTGCCAAATCCACCACTAGACCACATCCCTCAGTGCCACATCCACATGTCTTTTAACCACCTCCAGGCATGGGGACTCTGCCACTTCCCTGGGAAGCCTTTTTCAATGCTTGACAACCCTTTCAGTGAAGAAAATTTTATTAATATCCAAACTAAGCCTCCCCTGGTGCAACTTGAAGCCATTTCCTTTCATTTGTTGTTCTCTGACTTCACCCACATTTACTTCCCAATGCCCGTCTCTTTGGGAAGGAAGAGAAGTATATTGTGGGGATGTGTCTTTTGGGAGGGAGGAGAGGTTTCTTTAAGGGTGAGCATCTGGATGAAGATGCAGCATTAATAATAGGCATCAAAGAAGGAAGATAAACCAGACAAGCATGAGTGCTCTCCAACTCTCTTGAGAAGTTGTGGCCCAGGAACACCCTGTACTAGAAATGGTATCACTGAGTTTAATAATCCTCAGTGGATTAGTCTAAAGTAAATCTGTCCAGTCACAGTTTGAACCTATGAGGTATGTGACTGTTCACCTCTCAGAAGCCATGATTATGCATACAAACACTTAACATTTGAAGGAGGAAGAAAACTCAACTCTTATTTACAGTTTTGTACAAATAAGTAAAGCATTCACAGAATTTTTGGTTTCTTTTTGGTTTCTTTCTGCTTGCAAGTCTAAGCAACTTTTTCAGTGAAACCTCAGATGCCTTATTTTCTACCTCTTTTTGTTTTTTATTATTAACAATGGGGCACTGGAAGGGTGCTCAGGAAGTCTGGTCTTTAGCTACTTAGAGAGGTATCACTGCTCTTATGAACAGATGCCACACAGAGCCGATGAGCACACAGGGACTAACCCTCCCACAGTAATTACAGCTGTATGTGCTGGGTGCAGGTCCTTACTGGAAACTGTTAAACTCTCTGCCATAGATAGGTCAACATGAAACAAATCATCACATGATCCATAGCCCTCCTCCATTCCTCCCAAAATTATTTTTGCCAGTCTAGTTCAACCCAGTTTCTACCACCTAGTTGTATATTATTGAGAAGTGTGATATGATTCTGTTTCCATAGATTTTAGTTGTGTAACAAAGAAGACAACAGTAATTATCTTTTCAGATTAAATGCTATTCCAAGCACCTCAAATACCTCTGTTGGCAAAACTGCTCTCAAGCACTTGCACAAACATGTGGCTACCCTTTATCATGTATCCAGGTTGATCCTTTATGGCAGCAGAGAGCAAAGCATCAACCTCTGGCATTATAGGTTTAATTTCAACATTTTTCTCAAAGCTACAAAGTGAAGGATGATATGCAAATGAGTTCTGCCTCAGTACTAAATGAGCTTTTACAGCAAAAAGGTGAGATACTTAAGTAGTGATCTAGAGAAAAAAAATCTGCAGGAGCAATTTGCCTGTGTGTGAGATGAGCTGGATCTTTTAAGTCCTGGGAAGAGAATGTGTTAGTAGTCCTGATAAGACACTCAGGATGTCAAGCAACATTTTCCCATGTAGCACCCTTAGCAAGTTCACTAAGTCTATGAATTTTAAAGCATTTCAGAAGACTTCTTTCCTAGCAAAGTTAACTGAGTAAAAATGTCTACCCTTTTTTTTTTTTGTTTTCTGCTCCTGTTGGCCTTTGCTGAGAGTTGTCTTAATCTCTTTTTGATGTTTGGGAATAATAATATTGTTTCTCCTATGCCTAAAAAGTATGTAGTAAATCATAGGCATAACTTTATATATGTGGAATCCTAATCATGGCTTCAGTTTTTTGTTCAGTGTTTTGGGGTTTTTTTACACTTATCTGAAGATGACTAATGAAAGTTTATCAGTAGGAATCATTTTAAGCTGGCACAGAAGTTGGCATCATCTTTCTTTTGTATTTGAAGGCAGATGAAGATAAAACATCCTGAAAGTGCACACATGGTTCACCTTGAACCAAACCAAGGTTGTTGTAACAGGCAGTCATTCTTCTGGCTGAAGCTCAAGGTTGTCACGTGAAGCCACTGAAGCAGCCTCAGCACTGACAATATCAGCATATGATTTTTTTCCCCTGTAGTTTTACTTAGAACATTGTTTTCCTTTTAATGATTGGTTGCTTACAGTCCCTTCAGCTTCACTTCACTGCCTGCCACGCACACTTCCTTCTCGTCATCCTTTTCTTTTTCTCTTCATACCCCTTCCTCATCACTTCTCCCTTTCTTTTGTCACTTCAGACTATTCCGTTAGCAAAAGCCACCCGACAGTATGGAACAGGATCTGCTTGTTGATAGCTGGAAGAAACTTCTGTCATTGAAATCTGTGTATGATTTTTGCACGTTTCCACATTACTGTATAAAATGTAAACCTGCAAGAAAAACCTGAGTTTAAAGTCTAGTCAAAACAATGAATTTATAGGTGAAGATATTTGTGTAAAACTTCTGAATAATTTTTAATAATTAACTAATCATAGAGCACAACTGTTCAGCTGATTCATGGATAGAATTAAGAATTAAGCTATTAATGCTATTTTAATTTTAAAGCCAACAAACCCAAAGACCATGGGGGAAAGAAAGGCAAAAAACCTGAATATGCCAAAATAAAATAAATTTAAATAAAGGCCAAGACAAAAGACTTTGTGATTGCAAAGGAAACCAAAAAATCTCTTCAATATTAACAGAACATTTGATAAGCAGTTTTCAAAACCTAAGACGCTAATTAGCTAGTGTATTAAAATGTCTAGTTTGGGGTTGTTTTTTGGGTTTGGGTTGGGTTTTGTTTTTTTTTTTTGGATGTAATTTTTTATTTTCAAAATTAGATTTATTTTTTCTTAGACACAATTTTTGAAGCAATTATCTTTTCAAGCTCCATACTGACACTGGTAATATCCTTGATTTTTAATTAGGTTAAATTATAACCTCCTTCATCTGGCCTGCACATGCACATCAAGTCCCCAATGGTGATTAAGGCAGAAACAGTACAAATTCTGAAGTAGTGAACTACTTCTAAAGTATAGCCCGAAGTTCAGAGAAACAGAATGAACTCTAGTTTTGTAGCAGTAATCAAGTTCTGCATGTTGACAATGCTGGAAGAAAACACAGCCAACGTGATACGTCAACATTTTGCCCAAATAGATTTTTTTTATCTTAGTGAGTGCAGCTAATCTTTAGCCACAGTTCCAGATCTCTGTTTTGTATTGCATACTCACAGCCTCTAAGTGGAGGACTTTGAGTCGGAGGACAGGATCTCAGCCACAGGAGTTCTGCAGCCCTATAGCACATTCACATACTTAAGCCATTCTCCTTCCCTCATACGTGCTAGAACTGATGCCTGCAGCTCTCCAGGACCAAGACTGAAGTGCTTTGTTTGTCTTACACAAATAGCAGTTGGGATGTTGCTGTTTTAAAATTCTTAAAAGATTTTGTTGGTTTTGCCATTTTGTAGATATGAGTTGCGATTTGGAGAAAACTATGGGATGTGAACTTCTAGTGGTGGGCATGAGCATTTTGTAGTATAGCTGCTAGATTTAAAGGGAGGAACCCCTGTAGGAGCTAGAGGTTCAGAGTGATTACGTTACTTCAGTGTTACTCTTCCTTTCCATGGTTCCATCCAGTGGAAACTATCCTTCAAAATTGTAATTTGTCTCTTAATGCATGACTGAAACAGATTCGGCAAAAGCAACTTCAGTCTCAAATCTGAAAGCAATGATATCTCTTAGGTGATGGTTGATGAGAACTGAGTCAGATCACATAGCTAATTGCATTAAGGCCTTACTCACAGGTTAGCCAGGATTTGAGGAGGGGTTGTCACAGGTTAGAGCTGGGCTGGCTCCAGACGAATAACAGATGCTCTCTGTTACCCCCTTTCCCCCCTCTTCACAAAGAGGAGAAAGAGAAAAGGAGCAAGGGAGAGAGACTTATGGATTGGGAAAGAAAACTAAAACTGCTTTAATGAGAATAATAACAATAAGATGGAATATATATATAATAACAATACAGAACCCAACCCCCCTGATGGCAACAATGTCATCGTCACCACCGATGCTTTGGGTAGATACTGGGGAAGGCCCAGGCTGGGCTCAGCAGCTGATGGGAACCCAATGCAGGAGGTGAATTCTGGAACTGGATTCGGTATTGAATGGCCTGGGACCGAAGACAGAATGGGACAGAATCCTCCTTGGATGCCAGCCATTGAAGAAGAGAATGAGAGGGGGAAAGACCCTCAGCTTTATACCCAGTATGACGTCTATGGGATGAAACACCGTGTTGGTCAGTGTAGGGTCATCTGTCCTATCTGGTCCTCCCCACAGGTGCAGCCTCTACCTTACTGGACCACCAAGGTGGCACAGATGATTTAGCAGTGACCTTGGTCTTCACAGCAGAAAGTATAAGCAGGAGCTTTTCTGCATCCCAGTCCCTGGTATGAACTGTAAATATCGAGTGCTCTCACTTCTAGAAGCAGACGCTGTCTGCAAAAATATGCTGTTAACTTCAGAAAGTTAATTAGCCATTAATTAGAACAGACTAAGCTGAAAAGTCAAAATCATTGAACAGAATTGGTTCTGTTCTAACTTAAACCAGGCCAGAGGTCTTCTAAGAACTTCTCTCAGGCTGCTAAATACATGCACAGTAATTGACAGCTACTGGCTTCAGCAAAAGCGTTCCAAAGAGTACCACACTTTTCTGCCTAAACTTCTGGTTTAAAATTATAGTGTACACATAAACACATGTGTATGTATATGTATTGCATTAATATATACTGTTACATCTTCCACTCTTATTTAGGTATCTTAATAGTACCTATTGCAGTCTAGGAGTCACTCTAGGTCTTGCCTTCCCTCACCCCACATCACATGTTTTTTTAAAAATTGGAAGACTCTCAATAAGACTTTGCATATGACTTGACTCATAAAACTTGGCAACACAATCATATGCTCACCCATTTAAGCTAAGGCAAAAACCCTGTGGTAATACGTTAAGAGTGCCAGGGATTTGCAAAGCTGTGAAGTCCTCAAGATGAACATGAACTTTTAAGTTCTGAAGTGTGTGTAAAACACACACGTAAATTAGAACTCAAAGTAGTTAATTTAATTTTTTAGTTTGTTTCAATTTACAAAGGTATTTTATAGACCATTCTAGTCTATTCTGATGAAACTGCTTTTATTTCAAATCTAATGTACACTTACCTTTATCTGTAAAAGCCAACCTATATTAAACTGCACGGAAGACAGAGTAAGTACATTTCAAGACGTTGCACATATTCCTGAAGATGTTCATTAGTGCACTCAAGAACAATTTTTGGCAATATAAACTAAAATGTCCTGAGTTTAATAATTCAGTATTTTAATTGGACCTTCTGGTAGGGTGATATCCTGTAGTGAAGAAAGATATCCTACTTTTTTATATATAATTTCTCCATTTTTTAATTAAAACACAAGAAAATATGAAAGGCCCATTCAGATTATGATATTCACATTCTGTCACCTGTTCTTCAGAGAACACACCAACAGAACATTTTACCACTTGTCATTAGAGCTACAGGAGTAAATTAAGGCCCGGGTGACTAAATACCATTTACATCTTTCAGTGCATCTGCTGTGAGTAAGAGTGGGAGATCCACAGCAGAAGAGATCACCTCATATTCCCTGTGATCATGTAGCCACAGAGATCAGTGGCTTACAATTACCATGATCATTTGGAGGAGCATTTCAATGTACTAAAAAATACATTTAGGACTAGACTCAGTTGTTTTACATTTTAGTTTTCCGCTGTGCCAGACAGCTTTGCACTTCATTTTTCCTTTTCAAGCTTTAGCCTTAGTTATGCGGCTCATTTATCGAAATGATGTTTTCAATATATTCCTGTCAAGCTTGTAGAAGTCTTTGACGCACTTCAAGTGAGCAGTAGCACAGTAACACGGAAATATTTTCATGGAAATATTCAGAGACTTTAGCGATACAGGGTTTATTACGAAATGGGGGAATTAGCATTGTTCCTCAAAGTAACTGAAGCTCCACTAATATCAGGTTTTCCTGAAATCACTCTTGGATCAATCTCCAGTTTTTCTGTTTGTAAAAAGTTCAACCATTTGATGAAGTTTCGCTTGTCTGCAAACAGACAGCTGGCTTTTTTTCTCCCACTGGAAAAAAGTGATAACAGCTAATAGACAAAGGCTTTTGTTTGTTTGCTACAAAACAGCTGCTTCTAATCTACCCTGGACTCACACTGGTATTGCAGTATCAAGGAGGATGTAAGCAAACAAACAAGAGGACAATGAGATCCTGAAGGGCGGATTTCCAGCACCAGAAAACCCTCTAGTAGTGGATTCAGATGCAATCTGATGCAATAGCAATGTAGTTCACTGCAGTCATTTATTATATTGTCCTTTAGCTCCAAATGTGCAGAATAGTTTTCTACTGAGCCTGCATAATTGCATTGCAGAAGATATCTGGGACTCTTGGAAATGCTGGCAACTGGGATCATTTTCTTCTGAACTAGCACGTGAGGCTCTTAAAATTCAGAAAGGCATTTTGTTATTTTTCGTAGTGTTCGAATTTTAGTTGTTTATTCATGACTGTCCAGGGCAGAAGAGCAAAGACAAAGGCTCTGTCAGTAATAAACCCTCCATCACTATCTGCAATCTTGTCCCTGATGACTGGTCTGTGTCACAGAAACCCAGCTAGCTGATACTGCAGCACCACTCAATTCACTCTCCTGTATGCCCTCCTCCCCCTCCTTATTGACCACAGATCTAGAGCTGGAAGGATAAAAATTGAGGGGAAGCCAATATTTCCTCACACTTAATCTGTGTGTCCAGAGACAGTATATACTCTGGCCATGCTGTTTATCTCTAAATCCTCTAAACAGATAAAGCTTTCTAGAGAAGCTGCAGTGGACACTGAGGAGAAGATAAAACTCACTTGGTTGCTTCCTTAAGACTTAAATTTCTCAGCCTGAATGTGGATATAAAATGTAGGAACAAATCCCTGTCGTGGTCTAGCAATTTCTTCCTGTCGGAGGAGATAAAACCTCCTGAAAGTGGGGGCAGAACTATAAAACTCCATTCCAACAATCTGGGACATCAAGAAACCTGTGAATACAACCTCCAATTCAGCTACTGTTTGCAGTGAACATGCTGGCTTCTCCAGGCCAGGCTTGGTACAGACATAGTGCTTGTTGCTTGAAGTGTCCTGGACAAAGGAAAGATCACTGAAAGCTCCACATATTGCTGCAGCTTTTCAGCAGACTTAGAGCTCTGCTCATTATTAACTCATTTTTTGATCTTCCAACCTGTAGCACAGAGAAGTGAAACATACCCCATATATTTTAATTTGCTGTCTCTTTAAACTACCCATTAGACTCAGACTAATTTCACTTTCAGTGTACACAATTCTGCAAAGGCTACATTTAAGCTACATCTAGCTACATCTAGCTTAGATGTAAGATCTACTTGGCTTTGTGATAATTTGTGACATCTAGGCTTTGCCAGAAAAGAAAAACAGGAAGGTCAAAAATAATACAAGATTGGAGTGCTGCTGACAGGACTTGCACAGGAGCTGTCACAAACTGGCACTAAATCGAGAGATAACTTTCTGACTCTGCTACAGTTATCCTCAATGACCTTGAGAAAAACCGAAGCCTTTCTGAGTCTTAATTTCCAAGGTAAAGAATGACGTAATGCCTCTTTGTCCACCATTTTCATTTAAACTGGGAAGATTTTGATCGTGGATGTCTCGTTAAATGAATGCACCGTGCCCATAGCACAATGATTCTGATTTCAAGTATGCTATAACGTGTATAGTAAACTGAATTAAAGAACTGGCTCTGTAAAAGACAAGTACATTCATGAAATGTATGTCTGGAAATTCAGCAGGCTCTTAGTGTAACTCATTAGCAGAAAGCATATTCATATACCTTCTTTTCAAAAAACAAGGACAGTGCAAGAGGAAAAGATGCATCCATGAATTAAATATTGACAGATAGCAGAGATGTAAATACCCTGCATCAAGATAAGGCCTTTGATTCATTTTACTGTAGCCATTAAGTTTCATTTCTTGGGAAATGCTCCCCATGCATAGATGAGCACCAAACACCTGCTAGTGCAAATTGCTTGCAAATTAGGTTTCATTGGAATTAGGATCCCCCCTCTTTATCTTCCTCCAAGAAAACACCCAACTCACATAAGGAACGTAAAACTTTTTTGATATACATATATATATACACATGCATAATTTATATGTTTAGAGAAAAAGCACTTTAAAGTGCAGTGCATTTAAAACAATACATTTTAACAATGGATGCTCATACAGCTTTCATTCTGTCTTTGAGTGGGTATTTATCCTCCTACTGTTTTTCTTAGGTGACAAGCACATGATATCCCAGTGTCAAATGGTTTATTTTTTAAACCTGTTGCTAATTGTTCTGCTCGGAAGCTATATGTCTGGGGAAGAAACCCTTTGACTAATAATTATAATTAAGTAATGAAGATTATGTCATTATATCTGGTGATCTGGCAGGTAAGGGAATACATGACGAAACAGCATATATAAAGATGAGCCAGTCTAGAAGATATGCATCCCAAAGTCTTTAGGGTATTCACTAATAAAATTACTGAATGACTTGTAATTATATTTTGTAAGCTAAGGGAGAGTCAGAATCTTATCTAAGGAATTGGAAATGAAAAGATGGACTGATTAATTTTTTTTTATATATAAAGAAATACTAGTAATTACAATTTGCTATACATATCTTGAACTATATTAAACTTAATTAAGGTAATAAATATAAAATCTATATGTATCTACACCAGTGAGGACTAATAACAACAAATCAAAGGATGCAGATGCAAAGGCATATGACACCTTATTATTTTAGTTCAGAATTTGATCAGATAGCTATTAGATACAGCTGTAAATCTTATAGGACATTAGGAGTCATGGAGAGAGGAGCAACTCCATAGTTAGTCAACAGCAACATGAATTTGAGATCCCTCTCCAGTGAGATTGTACAATAATAAACAGTAAAATCCAAACTTGCTTAGTTAAATGCAGAGAAAGCCTTCAGTTCTAAAAAAACCCCAAACCAAAAAAACCCCCCCAAAATAAAAAAAAACAACCCCAAATTGAATAGAAAATTTCAACCAGTCTTTCCAATCAGTTTGAAATAGTGTGGGTGGAATTCTACATGAATTTGAATTTGACAACAAAATACCCATGAATTCCCATGGGAGCTGTTTTATTCAACACACATTTTTACACTGCGTTTATTGTTGTGGTCTCTGAGTATCTTGCAGGAGATTTGGGACATGACTACTGTCTGTCATATGTGGCTCAGCTGCTCCCTTGGGGCAGAAGTGAATGTGAGCTGGATGGTGCACTTTTCTCTGGAGGTGAAATGGAAAGATCCTGCCAGGTAATTCCAGTGCTTCTTTACCAAAAACCTGCAATGCACGTGGATGCAGGAGGTGAAGTACGTCTGGAACCAGGCACATATGCCATAAAGCTACTACACGGATTTGGCCGTTGTAAGAAGCTCCACAATGATGCCAAATGTACACAGACTGCCAGGAAGAAGGTCTGAGCCTATACCTGTATCTCTCCTCACCAGCCTGACCACATATGCGCTTACACCAAGGTCTGAGCAGAGCTGCAAGGAGAAGGGGATTTACAATCACGTTTCACTTTCATAGCATTACACACTGCCAGTCTTTCATCTGATGGGTTATCTGACCTGTATTTCATCCTCTCCAAAGTAGCTTAACTTGTAAGAATCTTCCTCTTTATACATTTTTAATTCAGCAGAGTAGCTTGAACTGATTATACTACAGGACCTCTGAGTTTTACCACAGGTGGAATGACTACCTACTTTTTTTTAGCTTGCTCAGCAAACTAAGAGTAATTACTGACAAATTAAAAACAGTCTAGTTAACTGCTGTAGAAGTACGAAGGGATCACAGAGTGTCTTAATCAGAAAAGTACTGTTCAAAACAAGACATCATCAAAGACTGGTAAATTGAAAAATGTAAAACATCTGTTAGATAACAAATTTACCATTTGATCTACTGTCATAATTCTTAAAAAAATGCCAAAACAAAAAAAACCCCAAATGCTACTGTCGCATGTCACTGGTGGAATACAGAAGCTAAAATTTCAGCAACTGGGTGACAGAAAATGATAGAAATAAAAAGAAAAAATTCCTATTTCTTAATTTCAGTAGATTCTAAAGGTATCTGAGTGAAAACCTCTGAAACTATGTCTGTCTAGTAAATATGCAGTTTAAATGGTGTATTTAGGTTATATTGCTAGCTCTGCAGAGCACCAGAATAACAGATCAGTTGTATTTTATAAATTTTAAGTGTACTCATGATAGATCTGACGTGGCATTTCCAAAAATGTTATTCATTGATCTGAATACAAAAAAAAGCAGGTGTGATTTTTTCCAATGTAGCAGGCAATATTTTATAAAAGAATTCAAGACTAAACAGTCAACAAAGTCTCTTTGCAAATGCAAGAAAATTAAACACATCGTATTTTGTTGTTACAGTTATGAAAACATTCAGCTTGTGTGTCATGTATTCCCTGCAGTAAAAATGAAGTTCATCGTTATGTAAGCAACAATGGTGTCCTTAGCAGTAGGAAATCTAGGGAAAGTCAGACCGTGAAAACTCTCAGTGTAAAGGAACAAGTGAGATTGTCTCCTCCATTAATACATTGTATTTTAAAAATCAGCATTTTTCATACTGGCAGCTGCAGTGAAATCTTAGTTACTATATTAAAAGAACTATAAAATAACAATATCAGAAATGTAACTCAGTCTAGAGTCAAGACTATATCAGTAGTCTTGATGACTACTAATTATTGGTATTTTAGTTGTGAGATAAAAAGTCTTGGGGTTTTTTTGGATAGCTCTTCCAATTACAAAAATTTTTATTCATTATAAACACACAATGGCAACAATTTTGGAAGTAAAATACTATCAAAATGACACCATAGCTAGGATTTTAACTTCAGTTCTTTAACTTAATTACTTCAACTTCTTTAACTTTTCTATAAACAGTTTTTAAGCTATGAGCTTAAAAATAGTAAAAACAAGTGTTTGTAAGTGTAGGTCATCAATATTATTACCAAGTAAGACATTTACTTCATTTCTCTTGGAATATGGAAGTTTTCCCATATTCTGATAAGCGTAAGTCTCTTTTCTTCCCTAAGAAAACTTCACATTTGCACTTGCTTTAAACTTTGCAGTGTTTTGTCTTAACTGATGGACTGTGCTTTTTACAAATCTGCATGTATAAGCCTTTTGCATAAAATTAAATTGCCCCCACTGCTGTTTTTTGTATCCTAGGGAATTCAGAGCTGTTAGCAGTGGTGGTCTATACCAAAACTGCAGCTTGGATGTTGCACACTTCTTCCTAAACTTGGTGTTCATATTTCCTTTCTTAATCCACAAGTGCGAAGGGTCTCCCTTTTCATTTTTCCACATTGTGTAATGCAAATATATATAAATATATATTTTTTACACATTGTGTAGTGCAACAAACACATCAATGGGAACAGGCAATGTCATACTTTTCCTGTACTTTCTGCAGATGCTAGCCATATCAAAGAAAAAACCAAATAATCCTGATATTGAAGTTATGGAATTTTAGGAGGGATCCATTCGTTCTGGTTGTCAGAGTTTAGGCCCAGCTGGCAACTAAGCACCATGCAGCCGCTCGCTCACTGCCCCCGCTCCCCGCCCCCATGGGATGGGAAGGAGAATGGGGAGAAAAAGGTAAAACCCCATGAGTCGAGATAAGGAGACTTTAATAGAACAACACAAAGAGAGATGAAACAACAGTAACAACAATCACACTAATAAACTAAATATAAAGCGAGTGATGTACAATGCAACTGCTCACCACCTGGAACGCGCTGCCCAGCCCGGCTGCCTGCCGCCCAAGCTGCATTCCCTTTTCCTGGCCAGCTTCCCCCTTATATACTGAGCATGGCGGCAGAGTGGTATCAAATACCCCTTGGCTGGTTCGGTTAAGCTATCCTCGCTGTGCCACCTTCCAGCTTCTTGCAAAAATTAACCCTATCCTAGCCAAAGCCAGGACACTGGTGTGCTGGGAGAAGTTAGTGTTTGTCATGCACAGGACACCTGGATGGAATCCATGGGCAGGCAGGGTGGCCTTTGTTCCTGCTAAGTGAAGGAGCAGTTGAACCTGAAGCTGAAGGCCAGAAAGTAGGATGGCAGGGACAGAGCACGGCTAAATTGCAGGAACCAGCAGATGGGCTGACAGCAAATAGGTGCATCTGTTGATCCAAGGCAACAGGGAGCAAGGAAGGGAGGGCAGAACCATCGCCCTAAGGAGCCACATTTGCAGTTGTGTGGGGAAGGGGCACACTGAGCTCCTGAGGTAAAACTCACTGGGAAGAACAGCTTGGAAAACATGAGGAAGTGAATGGCGTGTTGCTATCTGGTCTTAGCATGTCCAAACAAGCAGGACTCTGTGTAGGAGTTAAGGAATTGTTAAGGAATTCGAGGGTTTGTTTACCTTGGCCCTCGACCCTTAACATTTTCTCTATAAATAAACTGAATTTCACTAAAGAAAGACTTTATTGTAAAAATCAATTGCCACTACCAGCAGAGTAACTGGATGCAGTTCTGAATACTGGCTAAGCACCTGAGTCAAAAAGGAACATGATAAAGCTTTGCGTGTGGTAGAAAGGTTGCTAAAAGAATCTTTTCAGTCCTATTCTGGACTATTACACAACTTATTTCTTCTCCAGCCTTATCCCCAACACTCATTGCCACCGTTCTCAGAGGTTCCTTTCTTACTGCTGGTATGTGAAAAGCATAAACACTAGAGATAGTTTGCCTTCCTATAGCAGATTTCTTTCATGCCTGTTCATGTTTCAAAGCAAAGTCCAAATACAGATGATGTGAGAAAATCACCCCTAACAAATGGGAAATTGATGGCAAATAAATGGGTGGAGGCCTAAGAGGAATGATTATCTCTTACCAAGGTTTGGTTATCTTTGCATCACTGTGGAAGGCATATACCAGTCCCATTTTTAAAGGGGATGTATTTGGAGGCCTGTGTTGGCACTGAAGGGTGAAGAATCAGGAGAGATTGCAGCTAAGCAGTGGCTGGACTCTATCAGCTTGCTTCCCCCAGCTCACAGACAACCCAAAATGTCCCTCCATACCTAATGTCACTATGCAAAAGTATAATACTTGCCTTCTGTAACACCCCGATACACAATTAGCCTGGGGAACTCAGAAGATGCTATGTACCTCTATGTGCATATGCCTTTATGATAAAGCCTTTTACTCAGAATATATCGCTAAAGAAATATTATTATTCAATAAACCTGTGCTTCCTTGTGGTTTATTCTCAGATTAAGCAGACTGTCATTTCACAGTCAAAAGAGTACAGTATCACCTGAATGCATGGGGATTTAATATGAACAAAAGATCTCCTTCATACAGATGTGAACACAAAGCAATTTCAGCAACTGTAGTGAAATTACTTCCTGTAACTTAGGGTAGGTTATATTCTCAAGTGTTTAAATCTATGATGTGACTTCAAACTTGAGACAATTGGTCAGTAAAATGAACATTTATTTATACTGTGCGTTGTTCATTGGTTTACATGAAAGCACATTTCATTAATGAAAGGGTTCATTTTCTTTAGAAACGCTTATATTTTGAGTTTGGGGCACTAGG
>NW_010414486.1:0-1969 GCF_000710305.1 Buceros rhinoceros silvestris
AGGCCCCACATTGGAGGTTCCCCATCCCTGTCCCACCAGCTGTTGCTGTCAGGGGAGTTGACATTGGCCCCGCTGGTGATGAGGAAGTCGATGATGCCGTAGCTGGCCCCACAGATCGCGTTGTGCAGGGCCATGATCCCCTTGTCGTTGAGCTGGCTGAGGTCATTCAGCTGGGGACACACACCACCGTCCCCTAGCCACCACCCGCTGCTACCCCTGTCGCCACCCCTGCTGCCACCCCAAGCACTTCACCCTTGCTGTCACTCCGCCCCCATCACCTTGGCCCCACTGGTCGCCACCCCTTGTCCTCATGGCCCCTGTCACTGTCCCTGTCCCTGTGCCCCACCTCAGCCACTGCCTGCTGCACTATGTCCAGCTCCCAGGTCAGGGCTGCGGCACTTCACCCTTGCTGTCACTCCGCCCCCATCACCTTGGCCCCACTGGTCGCCACCCCTTGTCCTCATGGCCCCTGTCACTGTCCCTGTCCCTGTGCCCCACCTCAGCCACTGCCTGCTGCACTATGTCCAGCTCCCCGGTCAGGGCTGCGTCCAGCAGCAGCACCAGGGGGTCAAGGTGCACATGGGCCCTGGGACTTCTGCAGGGTGAGGAGGGAATGCTTGCTGTTCCAGTACACGTGTACCAGCAGAAACTCATCTCTGAGATGGAGAGGAACAAGTCACGCAAAGTCTGTTATAATCTGTGTAGTTTGACTGTTCTATGTTGATGCTGCGTAAGCTGTCGCTCTCTTGCAGTGAAAAGAATGAATGATGGAATGTGGGATTCTAAGTGAAGGTGTCACAGGAGTGCGATGAAAACAAAAGGAGGGAATTGTGAAAGAATTAACCTGAAGCTTTAAACTTTTCACTGTTGCAACACTAGAGAACAGAATATTGTTTTAGTCACTGATACAGGTGTGGATAGAACAAAGCTGCTCATTTGCCTTTGTATCGTCCTTACCAAGGCTGGCCTAAACCCCACTCCAGCTGAACCAACAGAACATTGGCTCTACTCAAAGGTTAGAGCGCTGATTAACTTAGAATAGATGGATTTTAAAGTTTTCTGGTTGAAGGAGACATAAAATAAAATAGAACAATGCAAGTTTTCCTAGAATTTTAGAAGGTGATTCTCATCCCGTGACCCGAGCAACCGAGGACCGAGACAACCAGAACGAACTTGAAAGAAAGAAATGAAATGAAGAATACGAGATTTGCTGAGACAAAGGCATGGAATGGACTTTTTGATCAATGAGGAACGAAGAACTGAAAATCTGTGGAAAAACATCAAGGACTTTACCTGGTGACATCATTCAAGAAAAGAAAACTTGATCTACTAAGGATGCGCTCGGTGCACTTGGCCACTCCCTAAGGGGATGGATGGACCAGCTCTGAGCTGTTGAATAAAGCAAACCAAGACTTAACCACAGATTGATAAAATGCTTTAGCAAGAGACCAACCCCCTCCTCGCTCCACGCTCCTGTCAGGGAGTTGTCAGAGCCAGAAGGGCTCCCTGGAGCCTCCTGTCCTCCAGGCTCAACCCTGGACTCACCCCAACACTGAAACATCAACACACTGATGCTGCTCTGAGAACTCATTTCAAGCCAAGGGCAGTCACTAAAGCTTCCTAAACTGCTCTGGACAATGCAAGCTGTTTGCCCAGAAGGACTAAAAGAAAATTTGCCATGTGATCGCTGTAAGGAAACAAGAGCAGCTCCCTGGCGTCCTGGTCCATCAGTCAACCTAGGACCTGCAGCTGGCTGGCCATGCCATCCTTCCAATGTGGGAGCATCACCTGATGGTCCAAGTGGCCCCACAGGATGGCCACGTAGCCCCTCAAATCTGAGGCCATGTCCAGGCTGACCATGGGGCCTCAGTGGTTGTTGATGTGGTCCCTCAAATCTATGGGTCATCCCCTGGTTGTCCATGAGGCCCCAAGGGCTGGCCATGGGGTCCCTCAAACCTAAGAACACTCC
>NW_010414486.1:2543-3059 GCF_000710305.1 Buceros rhinoceros silvestris
CCCTCTGCATCAAAGAAAGCTCCAGATACTTGATGGAAAATGGAACTTTATTCAGAAGGGACTTCCAAGCTGGAGCTCCACAGCAACCGGAGATCAGAGGTAGGGCAGAGAGTGATGTTCTTGGTAAGTTTTGCTTTGTCTCCTGGAAGAAGGGAAGAAAATGTCCCTTCCTAAGAGCTCTCCCCCTCAGTTAAACTGTCAGAGCTCTTCCACACAAAGGGGTCTTCACGACTGAAGAACGCAGAGCAATGCAGGTTCCTGCGGACGTGTGCTGCCAGTACGGACATGGTGCAGAAGCCGTGCTGGAGACCTGAAGAGGGACAGAGGGAGACACAGAGGGAAGCAAGCGCTTCTGGTCAGCAAAGTCCCTGCAGCGACAGAGAACTCTGCAGAACTGCTGAAGTTCTGAGAACAGTCTGCGCTCCTGTGCCGCAGCCTCTGCTGCCAGCACAAACCCAGCCCCAGCCCCACGGCAGGCGCTCGGGAGGGGAAGAACCCCTTCCCAGCCCCGCCACG
>NW_010414486.1:3337-3734 GCF_000710305.1 Buceros rhinoceros silvestris
CACATTGAGGGGGTTCCCCCTGAGAAGGGCACCATGGGGCTGAGCTGCTGCTTCCAGCTTGATTACCAAAAGCTATTACTGCAACACGGCCCTTTTCTAGAGGTAAATTTTCACCTCTCCAAGGCTCAGAAGGGCCAGCAGCAGCACAGTGACCACAGCCTTCGTCTTGAGGTTGGCACATCTGGCATCAGGATGGCGATGGTGTCAGCTGCCTCAGTCCTGACCAAGGGTTCAGGGTCTCTCGTCAAGGGCTGGATGGCTGCAAGAGAAGGAAGCAGAGCAGATATGGAGCCCCATGGCCTGCAGAGACCCCCAGCAGTGCCCCCCAGACCATGCCAGCCCCACCGCTCTCAGTCCCTGGCCCCAAGGAGCAAGTCAGACAGACAGAGCGCATGGG
>NW_010414487.1:0-367 GCF_000710305.1 Buceros rhinoceros silvestris
TCTTGGCCCATACTCTTCTCGGTCAGACAGAAAACCGCTGCTGTACTCCTTATATGCCGTCCTGGTGCACAGCGGTGGCAGCTGCAGAGATGGACGCTACTTCTTCTACACAAAGGTCCTTCTGCTCCTTCCTGCCCAGCAGGGTTAAAATGTGGGCTGGGGGAGAGCAGCTGGCACGGCAGCATTACTGGCAGCTGAGCTCTGGGGGAGAAGGTTTCCTCAGGGGCTGGACCGGATACGCTTTGGTGGACTCCTGATGTGTAGTTTCCTGCCTGTGTTGGTGTGGAGAAACCATGCAGTTCATCTCCAGCTATCGCTGCCTTTTTTGACAGGCCAGCGATGGACTCTGGTTCAAGATTGACGATTC
>NW_010414487.1:640-842 GCF_000710305.1 Buceros rhinoceros silvestris
CCGTCTGCCTGTCTGCTCCCTCAAGCTGGCCAAAGCAGAGAGGAGGACTTACAGGGGGCCTGCAGGGAAGATGGGGAGGGACTCTTTACCAGGGGGTGTAGCAATAGGACGAGGGGTGACGGTTTTAAACAGCAAGAGGGCATGTTGAGAGCAGCTCTGAGGAAGAAGTTCACTGTGAGGGTGGCGAGGCTCTGGACCAGGT
>NW_010414488.1:0-2379 GCF_000710305.1 Buceros rhinoceros silvestris
ATAGACTGTAGTACAATAGCTGACATCAGTGCCACCATTACAGGGACACATGGTCATATAGGAAGCAAAATAAAGCACACATTATTTCATTCAAGTACTCTCTCAGAAGTGGTCACATTTGGTCCCCTTAGATTTTTTTCAAAGAAATACTGAAATAATTAGCAAGTTTTATTTAACAGAGGATAAGTTTCCAATATCTGGACATTTATTTTTCTTTTTTTAAAATATTATAACACACTAGTTTAAAAAATGCTATGTAAGTTCTCATTACACAAGGATTTGGCTGTAGGTGTAAACACCTCTGACAAAGGTCTTCAAAAACAGCGGTCATTAAGTTGGACCATGCTTTTACCAAAGTACAAGCATATAAAGCTACTAAATATATTTAGGGGGATTTACTAGATGTGCTGTCCTTTTAAATGCCTAAACAATTTGTACACTAAAGTTTAAATATTTGGGCATGTACTTTCTAACCTCTTGGAGAAAATACAACTTCAGCACACTTTGTCACCTGCCAGCTAGATTGCAAACTATAACCCTTTTGAGAAAAACATAGGCACATCGGTAGGTATGACTGAAAATTCACACACCTGGAAAATTCACAACTGGAAGACAGGTTCCATTTAAAGTCTGTTTATGTAAAAATACACTTACCTGTTCTTCAGCCATTTAGAATCCAAACAGACAGATTTCTCACTTTTCTAAGGAACTCGCAGAGTTTCTAGTTTTACAGAGCTAATTTTATTTCCCTTCGGCTTACTTTTTAAGCAAGTGGAGTATGGGATCCAATTACATGAAATCATCAAGCAGAATACAGTTAAGGAAATAAGTCTGCTTGGTGTTGTAGCTGTAATAGTTACATTATAGCAATGCCTACTTTTCCTTTAAGTAAGTTGCAAAATATATGTTTACAGACAGAAAACATAGATTAGTAAATTAAAACATAATTAGTAAATTAAATAACCTTTTAGGAAGATTCAAAACCATTTATCCTGATCAAGTAAAGGGGAACAATTATGTCAATCCTGAAACTGCTACGTAATCACAAGAGGTCAAATCGATTTCCAGAGAAAAACAGAATAAAAAGATTTTGACCTGTTGAGAAAGAAGGCCTGATTAAAATGCATCTCTCTAAAACCATTCTATAGTTCTTATATGTATTACCAGGCAGAATGATTGATATAGGTTACTTGAAAAGTTTCGAATGCAAATATTCCAATAAAATAAAAAACCCATGCTGTTACAAATAATTTCTAAAGGTAGGATCTAAAGCTAAGATTTAGATCACATATGATGTACTGTAATTACTGTTATTCTTCAGCTGTGATTTTCAAACTACAGGTATTTTTCCAGTAATCAGAGTTACTCTGTCTTAATGCATCATAAAGGCATAGGAAATTATGGTCTAATGGAAGCAGAAAAATGACCAGCTGTGAAATCTGTAGCAAGTATAATTATAATCAGAGGTACATTAAAGCACTAGCTACTACAAAAACCAGACATTGGGCTCACACAGTCAGTCTAAAAACAAATTGAGTGTGAATAACTTTCAAAGGTGTTCATTGCCTACAGTGCAGCGCTAACTACAGTGAAGCAGTAGAATTCTGATGACAACAACTTTGCTTTGATTTATATGCTGCGCTTTTCCGTCTCTAATTCAAAGGTTCAGTAAAACCAAGAGGCAGCTTCCTGGTAGCTACCATGTTCTGCTGCAGCTCTATCCCATTCCTTCCCAGTCTTCTAACTGTCACATAATAGTGGTTTTATAGTGGTAATAGGGTTCATTAATTTGAAAACAATATAGTCACAGAGGCGGATGTTTCTGTGTATATACACACATTTATAAATATATGTATGTGTGTAATATGACCGTACATATATAACATAAATAAACAATTCCTATTGTGATATAAAGATTTTTTTCTAAACTTGCCCCAAGTGTTACGTCTTTATGTTGGGGATGAAGAAAGCATCCCCAATTTAGGAAAGCATCCCAAATTTTTCTCATTGCTAAATTTGTGCTACAGTCCAGAATTCTGATTGATCTCATCAAAGCATGAGGAGAAGAAAATGTTCCTATTCATAATTGTTCCGATGTACATTTACATTTCATTAATTGTAAACAAAGAAGACAGTTACCTTACAGAAGAGGTAAACTCAGTGTGCATAAGAAGTGCAAGTATACCAAGGCATTGTAATTAGTTCTGATTCATACATTATTTTCCAAAGAAAATAAAATATAAAGTTAAGTGCAAATGATAGCCAATCAAATGAATATTTTTCAATTACAGATTAGACTACATTAATTTCAAAAGCCACATTAATAAATCCCTTGATAGAGCAGCTGTTAAGTACACGGCAGAGTTAACATAACTCAGG
>NW_010414488.1:2480-11113 GCF_000710305.1 Buceros rhinoceros silvestris
CCATGCCTCTCCAGGCCTCTTTCACTGCAAAAGACATTTTTTTTTGGATGGACATGTATTTTTCCTGCATGCAATCTCTGCCTTTGGCTGCTGCAACCTGAATAGAAACCTCAGTAATCTTTTCACTGAATATACACTGACCATCATATTAACTGGAAATTGCATTATTAGACACTCAGCCATGTGTTCTTTGATAAAAATTAAAGATTATTTCTACCCTGATTTCATTAAATTGTGGGACATGTTCTCTCATTGTGCAGACATAACCGAATTATCATCCATCAGCTGACAAAATGCTACAGACGTAGCTGACTGACAAGACAGACCGACAGTCAAAGAGGAGATGAACAGAGAAAGATAGAAGTGAGAATTAACTCCAGAAAGGAGTTTTTTTCTGATACACTTTCTACTATGCTGGGGAGGGAGGGTGGTGGGGGTGGGGGATAAAAATAAATTAAAAAAAATAAAATTACTTCTGGTCATGCTTACTCAACACAAGTAAGCATGCTAGAAGACTGATATTTCAAGAAAGTAAAATGAGGAGGGTAATTTGCCAGAGCTGGTTATTACTCAGCTCCACAGAGGCTCACAGGGATTCGTGTTTCAGCCCTCAACACAGAAGTTGTTGATTGATCTAACTAGAAGTTAGATCAACTAAACTAGAAGTTGTGTAGATCTAACTGATGCTAACCACCAGGGAGGAAGGGGAAATAGTGCCTTCCAAACATCTGCCATCATAAACAGTGATTTTAGAAGATGACAGAACGCACTACTTAAACCTGGAAATTATATTCAGCTCTGGAAGCATTGAAATGTGCTTTGCGTTTCAAAGCCCTTTTAATGATGAGCAGAGGCGACAAATGAATGTGGGGAACATATGCTTTTTCTCCCATTTTTTCCCTTTTAATCTTCAGTATGATGAAAATATGATCTGTATGACAAATAATTTTGGCTAAGATGGATGTACCACAGTCCTTTGTTTTGTACTACATTTTCTTTGATGCCAAGTACCATAAAAGTTACTGGACACTGCAGGAAGGTACATGTTCTCCAAACTTAGGAAAAGCAAACTTCATTTCTGTACCTATACAGGACTTTCCAAGTACTTCAGGTACCCAGTCTTCAAAACTGTGAACGAGGACAGCTCCACAGGACAGCATTAAGTGTTCAAGAAGGCTGAGGTATTGACACTAAAGAAATAGCAATGATTAATAGGATTTGAAATCTAAAAGGAAGGAGGACCAATTTTGTCCTAGTTACAGAAAATAATTAAACAAGTGCATATAGCTCAATGAAATCCAGACTGATGCGAACCAAAGTGAAGATCTAATTTCACAAATGAAACAACTGAAATTTTGAGTAATTTATTCCTACTGACATTGGTTTCACCATAACATTTGCCTTTTTATATAATGCAGTGTTGTATTTATGTTTTAATTATATTAACTTCCAATTACTTCTGAAAAACAATTACGTGTATTTTGTTTTTTAATAGGCTATTTCAGTGTTAGGCCTTTCCCAAAGCAGATATACCAGGAGCAAAAACAACTCAAGTATCTATGGAAAAATTACACAAACAGTTGATTCATCAACTGATACTACACAGTAAAAGTTCAAGAGATTCCAGTGTGAATGTTTCATAATAAAGTATGACATGGACTTCACAATGTTATATAGGAAAATAGTAGATTCAATCAATAACTAGTCAAGCTTTCAAGCAAATTACACTCAGTTTAGTAATTTCGTATACCCAAGCATTATCTTAATCTCACAGGACAATTAACTGAACTTGGAGCAAAGTTACTAATCACAGAAGTGATTCTCTGCTTTCAGGCTCATCTAAAGTAGAACAACTGGAATGTCAGAGTCACCCTCTATTTTTTTCAGAACATGCTGTGAATTAACAAGTCTTTGGAAAGACTCCTGAAAATAATCTCTTATCCATTCCAGTAATGTTTAGTAGAAAAGCATACAGTGAAATCCATTATATACATTATATATGTCACATCTTAGAAAAAAAAAAAAGTTATACAAGTTCAAACATGAAATTGTCAATTCGGTTTTTATATAGGATAATTTAGGCTAAATCCCACCAAAAAGGGGGATAGGGCCAGGATCCATGTAGTAGGATCAGAGCTAGTAAAGTTTGAACTGTGTGAAATGTGCCATGAAGTGTGGGCAAGGGTACGGTTCATGAGACACCAGTGACAATACATGAAACATGGGTCCTGACTGATGACCTAAGATCATTCACATTTCATGAGGTGGCTCAATAAAATCTCACTTAATTTAGGAAGTTCAGAATTGTTTGGGAGGTTTGTTTGTTTCCATTTTAATTCAGTAAATAGTATAAGAGAATGCTGAAGACTAAAGCAAGAATAATCTCTTTGGGCACACAGCTTTTTCTCTCCTAATGCTCAATGCAACAGATATACTTTGCAGTTTAAACATGATGCATTGTCCTCACTGTCTTGTCTCTGACTCTTAAAGTGCCTTTGTGCATTAATAACCTGTTTATGTCTATAGTACAATGAATTATGTAAGCTGAATGCCTCCCAGGTGGAGTGTCTGAAACACAGAAACGTTTGAGTGAATTCTCCATGTATAACAGCACTGAATGTTAAATCCAAGACCTCTTTTAACAGTGCCACCTCTCCTCTTCCTTTCCAAATCTGTCTCCTGCTAAGAAGAGTTACTGAATCCTTAGTGCAGGGTTCATTTGCTCCTAAAGCAGTAAAATCTGCTGTATACTATCACGACATCTTTCCTCTAATAAAGAAAATGCAACTGCAATGCAATGCCTGACTGCAGAACAAAGAAACCTCCCACTATTAATTTACTTACACTTACTTTCAGAGATGTGTAATGGGTATTTCTTTAGATTATCTAACAAAATTTGTTAGCATTAATCAAAATTAATTGACATAAGGGAAAGGACTGAATTTTAAGATTAAAATATTTACTTCTGTAAATACTGATAACTTTTTTTAATAGGTATCTTGCATTCTTCTGCATTTTCTATGTTACTAACCATACAGAATAAATTTATAAATTATACTGTCTCATTAGGAAGCATCAGCACAGATAGCAGTCTGTTATTTAGTACATAAAAATGCATGCTATATTAATCTAGCCTATAACCTTAGATCAGATAAGAGAACTCTTGATTTTCAAAGAATTTTTAAGAATTAATCTTAATGTCTTTTTTAAATGAAATACCAATCACAACAATTTGAATTCTTTTAAGCAGGGACAGGGACCAAAACTGCTGCATATTTTTAAGGGGATTCACTACCATGAGTTTAAATGAAAATCAAAGGAATTGTTTACCCAAGTTACTGGAAATTGAAAAATCAGCATGAAAATCTTTATCTTCAGAAGATAATTGCCAACCACAGTAACGAGGATGTATTGCAGTGTGAATTCCAGTGCTATCAGCAGAAGAGGAATCTGTTACACCTCTGGCTTCCCTGTTCAGCTCCAGAAGAGCATCTCATGCTTCCAGCTCTGGAAAAAGTTCACCTGTTCAGTCTCAGTATCTATTGTCCAAGCTGGCAGCCACAGTTACATATGACAACCCAGCTTTCGACAGTCTGGGTACCGTCAGTTGGATCCTGCAGCTCTGATTGTACACTACTTGCCACTGCACTGAGGGAGAAAAGCTGTGGACTGCACATCAGCGAAGCATCACCAACTTCTGATTACCAGGTACGGCAGTCAATCCATCCATTCATTCATCCACACTGCCACATTTTCTGTGTTTTCTTCCACTGTGTACAGGGCAACTCCCTTAGCTCAGCCCCAAGACCTTTATCCCTAGCCCACTTAAGTCCTACGCTATACTCTTCTGCTATATTGCTTACGGTGAGCCCTTGACCTCGTGATCAATTATTGCAGATTGACTCCTGTTACGCCTTACTACAATGAGCTGCTTAGAGGAAGAGTTGGGCAAGCCTCCAGAAAACATGAAGCATCGCACAGACACCGCTGCAAATAAAGAGCAGTAATATAACTGTGATTCAGATGTTTTCTGTGCAAAGGTGTGTATCATAGGTAATACGAAACGGTCCTCTGAAACGAATCTACTTGTGAATTGCATGCTGTTCCCAATCCCTGCTCAACGCTCTCAGAAGGCAATCTATAAATTACATTAACATAAGTAAGGTCTTTTGAATCACATTGCCAATGTGTAGTTGAACACGGAAGAGATGCCCTTACTGGAAGAATAAAATTTGGTTTAGGCCAAATTTTATATTCCCCGCATTTAATATGGGCTGTGACTATAGCCAATACCTATTTGGATATCCAAAAATATTTTACAGTGATTTGTAGTAATTTACTTGTTAATACTTATGGTATTTGCTATTACCTAGTTTTTGTGGAAAAATCACAAAGACCTGAACGCAGACCCAGGAACTACCCAGAATCTCTTGGGTGGTTCCAGTCCTGTGTTTTGTGGAGCATTTGATCCAGCAAAATACCTAACACACAGTCTTAAACACAGCGTTTAGCGAGTACTCTGTAGGTAGAATTAGTCAGATGCTTAAAGATAAAATAAGCCCTAACTTCATTACTATTGTCTAAAATGAATGATGATGGTTGAGTTTGAGCTGTCTCCTTCTAATAAAAATTTTGACCCCTAGAATCTTTTGGCAATTGGAAAAAAGAGAAAAAAGGGTATGAAGTAATTTGCACTAACAATCCTTATTCTGGATTGCAGGGCTTATTCAAAAGCCCAGTGTAGATCCAGAACAACCTTTCATCCGATATAAACCACAGATACCACAAAAAAGTTAGTGTGGGGAAATTTTTGACTACCTGAGATTAGAATCCCTCTGACCCTGAAATGAATTCCAGCATAAGAACTCTGACCAAGGAGTCAAAACTTGATCTCAGAATCAAGTGCTTAAAGCAGAAAGACTGACCTTCTGCTTTAAAAAGAAAGCAGAAAGGGGATTCACTACCATGAGTTTAAATGAAAATCAAAGGAATTGTTTACCCAAGTTACTGGAAATTGAAAAATCAGCATGAAAATCTTTATCTTCAGAAGATAATTGCCAACCACAGTAACGAGGATGTATTGCAGTGTGAATTCTAGTGCTATCAGCAGAAGAGGAATCTGTTACACCTCCGGCTTCCCTGTTCAGCTCCAGAAGAGCATCTCATGCTTTCTGTTTTGTGAGCTACACGCCCGATGCTTAGTGAAATATTTGCGTTTGATGCAAGAATTCAGTGCCAAGAATATAATCCTCGGCTTTCCTGCCTGGCTTAGGCTGTATGTGCTCGCCTTATAATTTGTAATAGCTCTGTTAATAATGTCATTGTACATGTGTAAAACGTCTCCCTCCTGTCAAGATCAAGGGTGCCTCTTGTTATATGCAAACCTAATTGGAAACTACTAACTAGGAACCCATGTAGCAAAACCCCAAGGAACTTCCCTTAAAAGCAGCTTTTGACACGTGTTTTGGGAAAACATCGAGTTCATCCCAAAACACTGCAGCTACCGCCACTTCTCTTTTCTAATGAAAACCACAGGTCTGTGGTGGCTATGGTGTTAATGACCATTTTCATATGGTAACCTCACGGTTACAGCTTTTATCCAGGAAAGAGAAAAAAAAATGGTTCAATGTCCTGCTCAGTCCATGGGCTGAAGACTTTCTCCCACTTCTCAGGGAACCATTTTTATCTCTTGACTTCCCTCACATAGTGAATGCCCTCTTGTTTCTGGCCTTACAAATTCACACTGGTCCTTCAGTAAGGCAGATAGACATAGGAGATTTATATCCTCTACAGAGAGATGTGGAAGGAGAATACTTATCTCCAGAGCCTGCAGGTTGGACTTCCTTCATGAAGAAGAGAACAGTGGCTCTGACTAGTGGCAGTGAGCACTGAATTATCCCATCCTGGCTAAATTCTTTAAACACCACCACCTCCAATAGCTTAGGAATAAATTGGTTACTTAACATACACAGAGAGAACATAGAAGCCACTGAAATCTAGCAGATATTCTCATGCATTTTACTGGGTTCGATGAAGCAATTTCTGAGATAGACTTTGTTGACGTTTGCTTTTTTAAAAAAAACCTGCTGCTTGTAGTGATCTCTCCCAGTTCTGAAAATCTATGAACTATGCTACTTTACATATTGTACAGAGAATTCTAGGGGATAGTATGGGGAAAACTTAAAAATTGCTCTTCATTTCCAACCCCTCCATTCTCTTTCTAAAAATTCTTTTTATTTATTTTTTTTTTAACCAAAACTAGGTGCCCTTTCCCACAGAAGGTTGGATCAGATGATCTTTCAACATGTCTTCAAACTTGAGCTGTTCTATACTTTTATGCTTCTATGCTGTGAATTCTGATATTGTGAATGTAACTAATTCAGGATTACAAAATTTCAGACCTACTATTTCCCATGCTTCCTACTGCTGTTTTACAAATACCAGCTCTTCACACTAGGCACCATCTGGCTGTTTTAAGTCATGCTCCTATGTGATTAGCTACCTGTATACACTACGAAGGGCAGTTGTCTAATCTAGGTGTATGATTCCTACTCTGGGAACTGGGCCTCTAGAGAAGGTCTTGGCACATCTAAATTGCTTTACAGATCTGTGTCTTAATGACTTAATGACAGAGCAAAAACCCCAAATTGCAAAGGCTGCCTATCTGTGTTATAAAAAAACTTTAAAAAAAAAAATTGAGTGCAATAAATTGATATGAATAGGAACATTGAACAAAGTAATGATAAATCTCTCTGCCGTAAAACCCAGTATGTGCCTTCATCTATATGCTGGAAGATAGCCACTGAGCCATGGACAGATGTCTTTCATAATCACTATATGAAATTGGCATCTCTAGGACTCCTGTTCTTGGCAGCCCCGGCCGCCCCATGCCCGGGTCTGTGATGTCCGGAGGTAGAGCAGCGACTCTTTCACGGGCACCCCCTTGCCATGGGGAAGGAGCTTGTGTGCCCTTGTGAGGTTGAGAGCTGTGCTGTGTGCCCTTGTGGTGTTGACAGCTGTGCTGGTGGTGGCATGGGCCTCCGGTGGGGTCTCCGAGGCCAGACAGGTCTCTGCTGAAGGGTCAGACAAAGTGTGTCCACGGGCAGGATGGGCTCACTAGCCTTCGGGCAGCCATCCTAGGAGAAGGACAACTCTGACTCCAAACCCGGGCAGATGGAGCTCGTTTAGCCCTGTAAGGCTCCATCTAAGAGAAGGACACTCTAACCAAACCTACGACCTGAGGACTTCGCTGTCACCGTCCAAGCTTGCTAGGCCCTGGCAGATGAACCTCAGGTGTAAAGGGTGGAGCCAGTTCCGCGCACGCTGCGCCTCACCTAAAAAATCCACTGCGCAGGCTTGAAGGGTGCACTCATTGCTTGCAGTGAGCATGGGAAAAGCCCTTCCCAGGTCTTCATTCGCGAAGCCAAGCCAAGATGAAATTGGCCCCACATCTGACATGTGCTACTGTACCATGGTTATTTAAATTTATTTAAATTTAGCATAAAAGCAGAATGAGTGAATCTCTAATTTAATCAGGAAAAAAAGCAGACTACAGCTTGAATTTGTGACAGTGAACTGACTCAGAACAAATAAGGGTTTGAAAATGGACCACAATTTTAACTGGTTACTAAGACTTGAATTCCAGGTCTGGAACTTCTGGTTTTTTAACTGGATATTTAAGCTGCCAATTCTGGGCAAGCACTAAAATTCACAGATTATTCTTTAGATAGGCGAACTTCAGAGTTCACTCTAAGTTACATAAATATGAATAGCTTATAAAATACCTATTTGATTTGTATCAATGATGATTGAAGGGAGCAATAATCCAAGCATTCCTGTGCTAAACCTTTGCTAAAAATTATTCTCTCACTTTAAAAAAAAAAAAGAGAAAATAAAATGCTATTCAGAAAATGTTTTAAAAGCACTTTAAATATCAAGAAACAAGAAAATGAAGGAGAGATTTAGTGACAGCATGTTAGACACACACATTTCCATATGAAATCCAGCCAGGAATACAGGAGATGCAGCTACTCTTGCTAGAACAGGCTTTGCACAGAACTCTGATATCCACCTGAATTTCTCACTCCTTTTCATATTTCTTTGGCAGATCTGCAATTTACACGCCTACTGTGAGGTCAGGAAATACAGGCTCTGAGGGACATTAGTTGCTAAATTATCCCTTCCAGCCTCATTCAAGTACCAGCTTTGTATTAGTGGCTGCAAACAAATTAAACACCGTGCTGCAGAAACAGTATTTTTCAGACTGAGAGCATGTCTCTCTTGTTACTGGAAACTCAGCTTTCTACGCAGCACTTGCAGCTTCCTCTTAGGTGTAATTCACCATCTTAGGGAGATGTGTTATTTAACAAATAGGAACGACAAAATCAAGTTCAAAAATCAGGAATTTGAACACGTATTTCTTATGTAAAACCCACAACAGGCTCCATGAGTAATTTGGATTTCTAACTTGAGTGGTGGACTGAAAAAATGGACTCTGAACTTAAAAGACAGAGCTATGTGTTCTTTTTTAATGCTGTCGACAGGTGTATCAGACTTGATCTGTATCAGTCTTTCTTAAGGTAAATATGGATCTGTTACTTAAATGGTTTAACTCATATCTTTCTGTTGTTCAG
>NW_010414488.1:11197-14616 GCF_000710305.1 Buceros rhinoceros silvestris
TTCAGCAGGCCTTCCCGGTCTGTTATACATTACTGCATTTGGTCAATTTTGTAAACACAGTGCTCATGAGCTAATCTGTCTCATTTAATGTTCTTGCTTCAGAGCTTCCAAGCCTATAATACCATGAAGCAATATGTTCAAAATTTTCAAAAGTTCAAAATTACAGTTCCCAGAAATTTCTAACATAGGCTGCCTAGCTTGTTTATCCAAAACAACCTATACAGAAGGTAGACTTTTAGATTTACATTGTTTTCTTATTTCATATTAGACTTGTATTGCTTTCAGGATATTTACTTCAGTAACACAGGAACTGTGATGCAAGTTTAGCCTGAGCTAAAGAGGTCTGGAAGTCATTACTTCATAGAGCTCAGTAGATCAGCTAAAATAAAGCAGGTTACTTCAGATATTAATTTTTTCTTCATATATAAAAACTACCCTAAGACAATTATTATGACTAATTTGATCGATAGCTTTCTAAATTATTACAAATGGGTGCTTTTCCACATTGTGTGTTTAGGAAGAGAATTGCACAAAAAACAAATACAGTAGTCTATTTAATTTATCATGTCTTTCTCTTCCAACCTTTTTACAGGAAACAGTTGCACTTCAAACCCAGAGAATGAGTAAATGTTACTGAACTCAACTAAGCACATAGCATCAGCTTGTTTCTTCATTTTGTTCATGACCCTCCATGCTGACTTTCTATATCCTTAGTGTGAGGGTTTTCATTACTCATATTAAGCAAGTATTTTACTTCTTGCCTATGTAGTTCTCCTAACATTTACTCAAGAGATTTATTTCCCTTTCAGTCAAAAAGTGAAAATTTGATTTAAACCATACAACCAAGATTTGCCTAAGAAAGACTGACCAAGTCTGCTACAATTGCAGTATTAAAAATCAACACTTACCTCTGTCTTTTAAGAGTCCACTTTTTTCTCTTTGTGGAGGCCCTAACTGTTCTGCTATTTCATTTTTGGGTGGTTTTTATTATTTGTTTTTAAATATTTTTATTATTTGTTTTTATTTGTTTGTTTGTAACATAACATAGCTAGGTTGATCTATTTTATTTAAAGTTTTGCCCTCTGTACATCTTTTATTACTTCTTTACAAGAGATATTGCAAAGTTACATATTTATGAAGATCTCTAAGAAAACTCTCCTCAAGCCTGCTGAAATAGATGGGTCAGTTTGTAAGGGATGTAGAATTAGGCTTAGAGCACCTTCAGAATAACTTTAATTCTGCCAAACCAAAACACCACCAACTCCTTTGTATTTTTCTCTTTTCTTTTAGGAGTTTGTCTTTTTTAATTCCTCATAGGACAGGACAAATGAATGCCAATTCTAGTAGAAGAACACACTATTATTTTAATTGTTTTCTTTCTAAATAAATTTTTTTAAAAGGGAACTGCATAACAAGATTTGCATTACTAAGGGAAAACTACCTACTTTAAACTGTTAAGAGTATCATTTATTTACTGCCTGGTTTGTAAATCACTATAGAAATCATTTTGACACCAGAAATGTAAAGAAACAGCTTTTCATGTCCTTTGGACTAGCCATGGTAGGCCAGATGCCAGAGAAATTAAAAACATTTGTACCAGCATCACCACATTATATACGGGGATAAATATATATTTTTGTATAAATTGATATGCATTGATGAATGGATCTAACAAGAAGAAAAGAAAGCACCTTTGCATGATGAGACTAATTTATCTGTATGCTGAACTCACCCAGAAATGGTACAATCTGTCTCACAGAGTTTTCTTAAAATGAGGCAATTAAGGTTAAAACAATCATTTTTTAAGAGAGAGGTATCCTGGATTTGTAACAACAATTTTTCAGGGTAAGCAGAGTACAGGACTGATTTCTTCATGCTGCAATATATCTACCCATAGCTTGCTACTAAGGGAGAGGAAATGTTTTAGACAGTATCCATTAAATGTGGGTGATTTATCCCAATTCAGCATCTCCACAAAAGCTTTTACATAAAAACCTAAAAGCTGTTTCAATGTCCTGAAAAATACATGTACGTAATTCTCAGCTGAAATATTATGGCTACTTCACTGAAATACTGAAGTTCCATATTTCCATCTATGAATGAAACCTTGGAATATCTAAGGAATATTAAGAAATAATATGCACCTGCATATTACTATAATATCCATCCAATATTACTATTATGATTAGATTAATCTTCTCTGCATCTGTCCACATTCCAAGGACAGTAAAGAATGCATCTCCATTGCTTTCCTTTATGATCTTAAGACTACAAATGTATTCTTCTTGTATATTATAGCTTGATGCTTATATGATGTCTGTTTTATCAAAACTTGTGGAATATACATGCAGACATCACAGCAGCTGGATTCTACCAGAAATTTTCTTATTCACCTATATTATAGGAACTTCTGAGTTATTTGCTAACGACATTAATGCTTCCACAAGTATATGGGAACATACTGCAACATAAATTTGATTCAGATCCAGAACAGGCAGCTTGGCACATCTCAGCACATTTTTGCTGAATTACCCAAAATGCACCCTTATACAAATTAATTTGGTATCATGATTGTACATAATTTGTACGATGGCAGACTATTGATTTAATGTAAGGTTGGAATGACTCAGGCAAATGTGATATAAAGCCATCTCATACAAAGGTATCTCAAACATTTATCAAACAGATTTGATCCCACAAAAGAGTTTATACATCATCAGTGCTTTCTATATGCAATGGTGTGGTGGCAACTGTGATTCCATACTCAGTGCTCTATACCCAGCATTTTTTTCTCCGAAAATCACAGTCTAACTTAAGAAAAGGGTGGAATTTGTTAATTTTACCATCTCTTAGTCTGAAGCATTTCCCCACTTCAGCAGAATTAGATTTTGCACTTAATGTTGATCAAAAATCAGCTCTGAAGTGGGCAGAAAATGCCTGAGAGCTCATCCACATTAAAAGGCTCCCTGGTACCTGGTACCAGGTCCTGCTGGGCCTGAAAAATAAAGCTGTAGAAGAAATATTGTGAACACTTATGGGCTTGCTGCAATGAAAATAGAAAAGGTCTGAAGAAGAGCTGGAAAATATCTAGTCAGTTCATAGATATATGCATAAAAACAGTCCTTCTCCACATGAATTAACTTCCTTCTTGTTTTATCTTTTAAACACTGACATCCTCTGGGTTCCATCCTCAGTTACTGTTGGAGTTGGGACTTGAAGGCTAACTGAAAACACAAAGCTAGCACTTCTGGACACGAAACCTTGAGTGTCAGTATGCTTCAACTTGTATATAGGACCTAGAGAAGAAGCAGGAGTGCGAGCATGGCCGAATCTGAAGAAAAGCTAGAAAGTCAAGAGTTATGACAGGTCTGGCAGAGGTGTACACAGATACAGTTTGAAAACACATAAAAAGGTCAGGA
>NW_010414488.1:14689-46357 GCF_000710305.1 Buceros rhinoceros silvestris
AGGAATGCCAACCACAAAGTAATGCAGAATACATAGCTGGAAGCAGGTGTGACAGAAGAAAGGCTAAGAAAGTCAGTCAGCAAGGGGCACCACCATCAGTGTGACAGAAAACAAGATGGGGAACAAGGAGGAAGGGAACTACTAAATGGGTTGGGACAACATGTTACCGAAGCTGATATACAGATCAGGACAGAGCAGAAGACGGGCAACAACAACAAAAAAAAGCTGAAGAGAATATAATCCAGCAACTGGCTGAAGAGCAATGGCAAACAATTAAGATTGCCTTATACAGTAGCAGGGAGACAAAGTCAGAAATCAGCTGCTAAGGTTGCTAACTGAATCTAGCCAGAAGGCTGATAGCTGACTTTCTAAATGGCACACAGCTTTCACGTTCTATAAAGTGTTGCGGAATTATTCTTCTGAGAGCTTCTTTTTATTACTGTAATAAAACAAGGATGCTTTATAAACAGAACATCATATCCCATTATTAAATCCACTTCAAAGACTGATGTTGTTTCATCTGAAGTCTCACACATTGGCTTCCTTATGGGAAAAGAATGCCCCACATTAACTACTCATTTAAAAGGAACATTGGACTATCACACACGAAAGTTAAGGGAAAAGAAGCTCCTGCTTCCTTGGGACAGCTGGCAGCAAGAACTCTGCGGAGAAATCCTGGCTCTATAGAAACAGAAATAAGGGCAAAGCTTTCCCTGTCTTTAAAGAGTAAGCATATGCCTTGGTGCTAAACTCATCTGTGTGGCAAGAGTTGTATATGTCTTGATGTTATGGCAAAATGAGCGGACAGAAAATGTTTAGATAGTACTGGCTTCTACTGTTGGATCAAATGACAACTGTTTGCATCCCTCCTGCTACATATATAAGATGGATAGAGCCCTATAACATTGCAAGAGTATGATTTATTTATCTGTGTATATTTAATCAGGTATAAATATTTAATGCGAATTACTTTGCTCTATAGAGCCATGCTCAACCTTCCTGAAATGCAAGCAGTAGTACAGATGGATGTACATGATAGGTGCACGGTAGATTAAAAGCCATGACAATCAGGCAGTAGCATAGGCAAAGCAATACTTTAGTGAAGTTGGAAAATGGCTAGTTACTAAAGAGCTTGTTAGGGAAAGCAAGAAAAACCTGCCATGACTCTCAAGTGATTTCTTCCTGCTAGAAAAGTCTGTTACTTGCACTTAAGTATTGGCTATTAAATACAGTTAATTGTGAGAACTCCATGTTTGTGTTTATGATCCTGTTGTTGCCTGTACCGCTTTGGAGGTGGAAAATTAAAATTCTGAAATTATAGAAGTATAGAGATGAAAAGTGTTTCATAAGACCTAGACTCTCATTGTTCCTGTCCCATAGGACTGTAAGAAGCACATTGTGGTACATAGAGCCACTGGTTGGGTGTTGCAGCCATATCATTACTGTAACCTACAATCAGTTTAATCAATTAACTAGGTTTCATAAAACCTGCAGATAATCTTCTTGTATACAATTTGAAAACAATTTAGAAAAATATCTGCTCAATTCTTATGCTGCAGAAATAAATCAGTTACTCATACAAAAATAAATGGCAGACCCAAATGTTTTCTTCTTTTAATATTGTATCACAAAATGTAGGGCTTTTTAACTGGTCTAAGTCATATTCCTTTATATGCTCTATAGAAAAAGAAATCTAAAGTTAATGTAGACATAGGATGAAAAAACCTACAGGATTGTTTTTAGTAAGACAAAGTATATACCTCACAGGTCTCAGAAGCACAGGAGAGTGAAAACAGAATATGGAAATCCTGATAGGAATATGTTTATAGGAATCTGTGATTTATCAGATTTGCCATTTCAGAAGAAAAGTGATGTTATTTTCCTGAAATTTTTTCTCTTCAATCTCCTAGATGTAATCCAGCCTATTTGTGATTCTTCTCTTTCTGCATCCTTACTTCTTTTCTTACTGCATCCTGCCAGAATCCATTGCTGTGAAAGAAAATTTTATTTCCCCCTGCTGATCAGGAAGAAGATCTTGGCTTCAGGAAGAAGATGAGGGCAGCAGAGCTAAACCCACTAATCACTTCAGTGGAAGTATGATTTCCAGTTCTTTCCCTTCAACAGTTCTTTCTTCCATGCCCTCCACAGAGCATGGCTTTACTGTGGCAAGGGAGAGAGGTAAGCAGAAAGTTCTCATCCAGAAAAGTCAGGAAGAGGAGAAACACTGAGTTCCACACCTGGCCACTATTAGGAAATCCAAACTCTAGCTCTCGTCGGTTTTGTGGGTTTGCAAACTAAGGCTAACAAAAATGTCAGTTGATCTCTGAGACTTTCATTCTCGGGTTTCAGAAGAAGTTTCAGGATCTGCTGCTTTCCATTCATCTCAGCCATTCACAGGACATTAATGACTAGTTTTAACTTCTTTTCTGCCAGAACATGCAACTATTTTCTGCAAGTTCATTGACCACAGAGACATTTATATTCCAATAGAGTTATTCTGCATTTTTCCATTGAAACTAAAGCATAACAGTTCACAGTGGAGATGGCCATATGCACAGGTAGAGCTAGCATTCAACTCTGTAATATATCCATGTATTAATTAAAAGATTAGTTCTTTCCTCAATTGTTAATTACCGAGGAGCAGATCTAGAACAATACTAAAAGTAGTTATTCACAAACAAGTTAAATTGAATCGGATTGGAATGCAGTTGCTTCTGTTCTCCTTTTACTGCCTCTTCCACAAATGTCCATTAACTATCTTTTCTGTCATTGCTGTGAAAATAATGAATTATCGTATGTGTACGTGTAAGGCAACCTTACTCATATATGAGCTATGTCACTGCTTGCTCAGCTAGCTTTGTGTCTTTGGGCATATCCTCATTACAAAATAATCATTTGGGAAAGGCAAAACTTTACCAGCACCTCTGGAAAAATTATAAAACCAGAACCCAGCCAATCAAAGGAAGATAAGCTCAGGGAGAGAAGATGCACCAAGATCTGATTTCAAGCAATGATCTGGAAAGGCTGCATCTATGGGCTGAGACCAATTGTATAAAATGCAACAAGGCCAAGTGCCAGGTTCCGCATTTGGGTCACAACAACTCCCTGCAGCGTTACAGGCTTGGGGAGGAGTGGCTGGCAGGTGCCTGACAGAAAAGGACCTGGGGGTGCTGGTTGACAGCTGACTGAAGATGAGCCAGCAGTGTGCTCAGGTGGCCAAGAAGGCCAATGGCACCTTGGCTTGTATCAGCAATAGTGCGGCCAGCAGGAGCAGGGAAGAGACTGTCCCCCTGTACTTGGCACTGGTGAGGCCATATCTTGAGTGTCCAGTTTTGAGCCCCTCACTACAAGAAGTATACTGAGGTGCTGGAGCGTATGCAGAGAAGGGCAGCAAAGTTGGTGAACTGTCTAGAGAACAAGTCCTGTGAGGAACAGCTGAGAGAACTGGGGTTGTTTAGCCTGGATAGAAGGAGTCTGAGGGGAGACCTTATCAGTCTCTGCAATGACCTGAAGGGAAGCTGTAGCAAGGTGGATGTTGGTCTCTTCTTCCAAGTAACAAGTCACAGGATCAAGGGAAACATCCTCAAGCTACACGAGGGGAGGTTTAGATTGCATATTAGGAAAAAAATTCTTTACTGAAAGGGCTGTCAAGCATTAGAAGAGGCTGCCTAGGGACATGGTAGATATTTATAATATATATACAATATGTCTGTCTCTGGAGGTATTTAAGAGACATGTAGTGCTTAGTGACACAGTGGCGGATTTGGCAGTGTTAGATTTGCAGTTGGACTTGATGATTTTAAGGGTCTTTTCCAACTGAAATGATTCTGTGATTCTGGACAGGAGCCAGAACCACATAAGAAAGTTATCTGAGAATTCAAATCCATTTGGCAGTTCATTTTTAGGCAGAGATGGCATTTAGGCATCCCACGGATGAAGCCTGCCTAAAAGAGAGTGGAGGTCTCTGAAATATAGCTGAGCTGTTTGAAAAGCAGACAGTATCAGTCAAGAAATGATATTTAATGTAGCCTACAGCAGGTTTCTGCTCATAGTGAATTAAGAACATAGTGAATTAAGAACTAAGTATCCAGAATGTTTTCCACTTACTTATGAATTCTTGCTCAGAATATATTTCTGGGTCAGAAAATCAGTTACAATGTGTACCTCTTGAAAGATGAGTTGCAAATGGTCTGCAGTGTTAGTGTTTTTAGGAACATTCAGTGTCTGAAGCAATGGAATAATACTGGGGATTTGTCTTCTGTCCCCAATAACCTCTTTTTGCAGAGTTAACAGCAAGAAATGCCTCTGAATCAACACTGACGAGCACAGATGAACCAGCATGAACAACATGCTCTTATTAAAAGCACTTTTTGCATTTACTAGCAAAGAGGAAACATTTTTTAACATTAAAAATACCAGATCTCCACTGAAATAATGATAACACAAAAAAAAACCCCCACCAAACAAACACCCCCCCCAAAACTAGATTAAAGAACGATGTGAGGAAGTCGACTATTTTTATTTCAAATAATCCCTTCTACAGTTGAAAAAAAAGAGAAAAGAAAATCCATTGCTAATTGCTTTAAAATCAACTGAAAATCACCCAGGTAGTGTCTATACAAAACAGGAGTTTTAATGATTATTTTTTCAAGAATTAAAATGTTCTTCACGTCTGGGACACTGATGCAATCAGAGATTTAGAATATAATTTTGATTGATTGCACTGATTGCTGCTTGCTCTACACATACTGCCTCAGAACAGTTTTCTGACACACTGATATTGGTTTGGAAAATATTTTATATATATAAATATTTTTAGTTCTAAAGCTTAAATAATGGTATTCTCATCTACACAGCCCAGTACAGCAGACAACATGGATGTTTTTTAAAAGCACCAGAACCTGAAATAAGTCCTCAGATAACCCCTTCGGCAAACAGATACATTGGGCAGGTGGTTTAATCTTTTCCTGTTACTGCCTGCACGCTTGTAAAATCTGCACTGCTGCTGAGTCTTCTTTTGCTTCTCTTGCCACATCTCTCCCTTTTTTTTTTTTTTTGAAAACACATAACCAATGGTTATACACTAAATAGGGCTTAGGTTTTAAAATAAAACACATGACTGTTCTTGCTGCACAAGCACCTTCTGACACATGTGAAATTTATTTAATTTCTTAATTTAAATGAAGAAGATGAGAAGAGAGAAATTATTCCAATTCCCATGCTCATATCAGGTGATGGAAGAAGCAACATCAGCACAACTGTTGGGACAGGATGCAGGGAAGAGTGTTCTCAATAGATTCTCTGAAACTGCCATTGCCTGCACTATATGCAATATAAATGCTATATATAGCACATGGTTAAAAATCCAGGTATATGCCAGACATGTTAGAAAACTGTTTTGTCTCACATTAGAGAAATGTTCAATTCAGAAAAGAGCCTAGAAACAGAGACTAGACAAAACCAAAAAACCTTCTATTTAAAATTTTGATGAAATAAATAGACAAAAATATCCCCAGCTTAATTTTTTCTTTATTCTTTATCTCCTAGACATAAGAGCATCAGGAGGATTACAAAATATCACCCATATTTCACTTTGACTAGAGAATGAACTGTTGCTCTCCTTCACTTAATTTTCCCAAGGAATATTAAACCCCAAATCCAAAAATGATTCATTAAAATACAACAACAAAAAATGTCCTCCTGTAAAGAGGTCTTCTCTACTCTGTAAGGAGAATTCAACTAAAAAGGTTTGGTTAAAAGTCTAACTACTGCATCAAACAGAGGGCTTAAAAATCCTTCCAAAAGAAAGAAATTGTCCTTATAGGCAGGGCAAACAAGCAGGAGGACAGCCTGAGGAGGCAGGGAGAAACAAAGCAGGACACAGAACCAGGATTCCTGACTTGTAAGCTAGTGAGCCTTATCTCAGAGCTCTTTGTCTCTAAGCCAACAGTCTTTTCTATCACTTTACTCTGATACTGCTTACATTAGGCAGATTGTACTATTGTAACGAAATCCAAGTAGTTCATCATGAATAAGATAGCAATCTGAGAAGGGACTTAGATAAATCTCTAACTAAATAAGATGTTAAATAGAGCTGGTTGGTTGGTTAAATAGAAGAGTTGAGTGTCTCTGTGACATACAATACACAGAAATACACCTATAAACCTTACCAATTTGGGCAATAAACTTTGGCTCCCACAACTTTTTACACTCTTCTGCTTTACCTGTTTTCCTACCAAAAGCTGATTTCCCTTAATTTTATCTGCTGGCAGCCTGCCACATGCTCCCAGACTCAGAGGTCATTTTCATCCTCTTCAAACTGTGAGTGCTTCCTGGGTCCTGCATTCTTCTCATAGGGAAGAGGAGAGGACTCAGACAAGAACTGTTAGTCAAATCCAGCTCTTCAGTACTGCAGCACCCAGCAGAGGCTTTCTCATGACAACCCATACTGAGTAGACTGAATCCCTGGATGCTGTACTATCCACACAGTACACGTGTCCTGGTTCAATGGGCAGCTTGGCAACAAAACCATAAATGTACTACTTAGGAACCTCAGATGTTGCTGGGTATGAAGAAGGACTCCTGCAATGCTACTGTGTCACAGTTCAAACAGTTGGTACCAATTCTATACTGTTACAGACAAATTTGAGTTCTTAATTTGCTAAATTTGCTATGTTTGGAGTATGTACATTCCTCACCCACACTTTTCTGAACACACTTCTGTTTTTAATATGAAGATGCACACAACAGTTTTTACTGTTTCTTGCTCACATAACCGTAACACCTGCAAATAATAGAGATGTTTCTTCCTTTGTAATATGCACTTATGTCACCCAGCCAGGAAATGGAAATGGAACTAGTGTTTTACTGCACTGTAAATCAACTGATGGAGACTACATTGATAATACTGACTTTACTTTGTAGTTCTTATTTTATGCACTTTATTTTCTTGATTTTAGTTTATTGAAAAACCAGTGTTTTACTGCATTGTACATCAACTGATGAAGCTTACGTTGATAATACTCATTTTATTTTACTGGAACAGTGGGCTGAGCTGTAGTAGTTCTCACTTGTACATCCCGAAAGGATTCATAAAGATCATGTCCAGCATTCCCATTCCACAAATGTCATGAGTATACGCTATATAGTTCCAGAGAGTAAAATCTCATCTTTTTTGTGTACTGTGTCAGTATAACCTTAATTAGACCTGTCAGGCAGTAAAAGAAATAGGGCTTCACATACTGGTTTCAATCTGATTTGCAGAGCATGTCTAGAGGGATGGACACAGAATTGAAGTAGTTCTACAGTGCTCTACCTGAGTAAATACACCTTGTCCTGAATCTTAACCTGACCTATAGGCATTTCCTTAGTCACTTCTCGCCACTACACGCTAGGAATATTCCTACAGCAGGAAAACACCATAGCAGAGCTCCTTTACATGCACACTGCACGTAAAAAAACAAGGAGCTTATCTGCTGGCATACCTATACCTCCATATAGCACAGCTATATCCAAGACAAGGGTATTGCTAGGATATTGATGTTAGCAGAAAGCATGGTAATAAATAATTGCTACCACCCACAGCCAACAGAACTACACCAGAAAAATTTAATAATTTATAGCCAAGTATAAAGAAGATACTAGAGCATAACTGGACTACCAGTTTTACACAAATTTATTACAAAATTCTAAGCACCATTCTAATTCCACCATAAGTGGAATTTAAATCTCACTGCAGCAACTATTTTGCAGTAAATCATGACTGCAAACTGATCAATTATGCATTTCTCCTCCATGGTCAGCTGTAGGGTCATAGAATACTTCAGGCTGGAAGGGCTTCCTGAGAGGTCGTCTAACCCAGCCCCCAGCTCCATGTAGGGATCAGACCAGGTTGTTTAGAGCTGTATCCAGCTGGATAATGAAAACCTCCAAAACAAGATTGTACAAGATCTCAGGGAAACCTGATTCACTGCTGTTGTTATGGTTGAAAACACTTTTCCTTATGTCAAGTCTGATGCCTCCTTATAGGTGTGGGAAGGCTGCTTTGAGGTGCCTCTGACACCTTCCCTCCTCCAGGCTGAGCAAGCTCAGGCGCCTTCAGTCTCTCCTCACAGGAAAAGAGCTCCATCAACCTGGCCATCTTGATGACCACTGCTGAACTTGCTCCAGTACGTTGGTACCATTTTTTGTATGGCTGGGGAGATGGGCAGGGCAGGGGGAGCTCCACACAGTATTGTGGATACACTTTAATGAGGACAGGTATGCTCCTGCTAATATAGTCCCCAGTGTTACAGAATTCTCTTATAAATTTGCCAGCAGCACCAAGGGTGAATCTCTATTTAGTATGTGTATTATTAAAGACTGCACAACATGTGTGTACAAGGGCACTGCATACAGCAATTTGAGTTAACCAACAGGTAAAATTATTTTCAGCTGTTAAAAGACACAGTAACTTGAAGATGGCTAAGGAATCCAGTTTCATTTGAACGCCCAAGAAATTTCCTGGCCACTAAAAGGCAAACCATACTCGACAAGGTTGGACCAGCAGCATACCTGGCAATGCTATCCCTTGATTTTGTTCTCTTCACTCTGTGTGCTCCATGCGAGACTAACTCAAGTACCTCAGCTGTTCTCTTCTCTAGCTCATAGACTGGTAAGTCAGGCTGCCTTCTAATTAGAAGTTCAATTTGTCTGAACTCCTGACATCTATTTTCCTACATCCTTCTTAGATAGGGAGCCTACTACTTGACCACCCTTTCTTTGAAGGAAAGGTACTCTTCAATGAATTTGCACTTATCATTTCTTTTCCCAAGACAGACTTAAGAGGTATCAGAGGTCTTTAACATTTTAAGAATTTTTGTGATGCTTAATTACCAGAAAAGAAATCAAACTGACTTCTGTTAGTAGATCGCTTTAAGTGTAAAGAACGTATTTCAGATTTGAAATTCCACTAGAATCACATAAGCAAAAGACACAAAAACCCTTCAACATCTCCAGGAAAGATTTTAAGCTTTTTAAAATGACTGTATATATTAAGGTTTATTTCAGTTGACAGCACTGTAACATGGCTATTTTTTTTTTTTTCATGCACGATATTCTTTTCCAAGTTCTCAAATTTAAGTTCTGAAAAGTCTGAAATTAAAGCAACTGGAAAACCATACTACCAGTAGATTGGAGTTATTTTCCCATGCTGCTGACGATGACTGATTTAAATCTTTGCATTTCAGGTATAAAGATAATGGAAGATGTATAACACGCTAGTTTGATAACTGGTGCTCATGAAATAGTGATTAGTTTGTTCCTCATGGAGAACTGTGCCAGGAGAAGCAGACCTACTATTATTAAGATGTGGCAAATCATAACTTTGTGCCAAATCATTCTTGATTCATCTCGTAGCAATTATCACAATAGAAAAGTATTTAGAAGATGAAAATATCTTCCAGCCACTAATTGCTCTTAAGAAAACTCCAAACCATACTAGTAATTCATGTTGTCAAAGTAACCTCTAATTTCATAATGCAATACATGAAAATGCATGCAAATAACATACATTCTTTTAAGTGTCTTGCTGAAACTTAGCCAAACCCAGACAAATTAGCCAACCCAAGGACAAAACAACACAATTAGATTAGTTCAGTTTGTAAGGAGAGATGAATTTGCAATTTGAATTAAATTTTACGGCTTGTACATATCAGCAAAAGTTTTCCAGGAAATTAGCAAATTTAAGGGGGAAACCACAAAGGTGTGGGGGGGGAAAGTTTCTCCTCTATTCTAGTAATTCTCAGCTTTGTGTAGACTGAATACTTGAATTGGAAATAAGTTTTTTTCATTTCATCAGAGGGATTTCTTAAAATAGTCCCTAGTCATATCTAGAGAAACCCAAAAACGCTTAAAAGATTTTCCTGGAAACAAAACAAAACAAAAACCAAACCCAAACCCATAAATGCAGACTGAAACACTCACCCCGGAACAGTCATTATAACAACAGCAGCAAGAACTCATTTGGGATGTGACAGGCCCAGCTACTTACTGCTTGCTTTGGATAAATTGGAGAAGCATATTACTCAGACTTAAAACCACAATAATAGTATGCTTTTATGTATCAAATCTATGTTTTTATAAGACAGTGAGACCTTGAAGAAACAAGCCGAGAAAGAAATCAAGAAAAAAAAAATCAACATTAATCCGTAGCAATTTGCTATTATTAGGAGTGGATGTCCTTCATTATTACATGGGTACGCTTCTCATTGTTCAGAAGGGCTCTATCCCTGTGGCAACAGGCAAAACTGAAGTCCAAATGTTTCCCTATACTTTTAACATGGAAACAAAATACACAGCTCTGAATAAGTCAATCAGGTTCTAGGAAATTAAAGAGTAATGTATCTTAGGTTCCCCTAGAACAGCATAACAGAAGCAAATTTCAACAAATCAGGCTCTATAAGCAGTGTCAGGACATGGACAAGGCAAAGATACTCTTACCCTTCACTATCAGCCTTCTCTCGAGGCAGCACCTGTGTTACAGAGCGAAACAACTAGTTCTTCGTGGTAACATATACCTGATAACCACAATAGTCACATCAGTAATCCTGTTTAGGACTGTCATCCTCGTCTGTCAGTCACACTGAGCCAGACCGCTGCAGGCAGAAACAAATGCTAAACTGTACAGTGATTGAAATATATGCAAGAAGTGAGATCTTTCAGTACCTTGTTAATATGACAAATTTACCTTGCCCTTGTATTGTTAATATAATTTGAACTGATAAGCAATTAATTCTTTTCATGACAATTGCATGGATTTTTCTCAAGTCTAAGAATTATGTCTAAAATAAGTTGGCCTTTTAGAAAGTCTACCTGAATCTGAAGCTGCTACCTGTCAAATATACACATTGCTCCATTAGGGAGAAGTCTCAACTTCAATGTTCACAGTTTACTCAGAGGCGACAAGGAATAAGGAAGATTGTTTTCAGGCATATTAGCTGAAGTATTAATTGGTACCGGACTAGGTCCTATGTTCACGTAATTCAGGACAGCTCCACAAAAGCCAGAGAAATAACACAGACTTATCTCACCCGGTCATCTAGCGTACTACTCTAAAACCGTATGTTGCTAAAGACAAAGCAGTCCCAATCTGCCTCACACTTGGAAAACTGATGAAAGAATCTGAAAAGACCAAGAAAAATTTATATAATGAAGCTGTAACTGAAATATCTTGAAAAAGTCTAGAAAGAGCAGGGCTGGACAGATTTTATAATAATTTGATAGAAACCCAAAATCATTTAAAGCTCTTTGTGGATAATGAATCTACTTGTCCAAATTGCTTGGTTTTGGCAGACTGTCAATAATATAATTTTTTTTCAAGGAACATATACTATTTCTCTGATAGAATATGCTTAAATTCCTTTGACAGAATAAGCAGTGATTCTCATGCCACACTGACTATCCTGATGTGGGTTCTGTGATGCCACAGGGACTTCAGTATGTGTCTCTTATCTATTCCATAGAGAAGGGATATTTGTTTATATCAGATGATAAAAATAACTCTTCCCCAGCTGCTAGTAGCTTTTCACTAAACTCTGCACATTGATGTCCCAAGCTCAAGAGCACCATAAAGACGTCCTGAGGCACCAGCTCCACTGAAGCATCTCCACACTAGGCTTGTTCCACTTGCTGCCTCCTTAAAGACAACACACACAAAAATGTACCTGTGTCATCCACAGTTTACACAAACTATCACTCCATATCCCAATGACAGAGAGGTTTTACAGCAAACTCAAAGGAAGCTGTGTTTAAAAATTGAGATAATTTAAAATGAACAATTGTGACCTTTCATTTGTGCTAGGTTCTCTATTTAAAATCCAGTCACTGCAAACACAGAGATTTGATGAATATCAGAACAATGATAGGAGGAGGAACCTAAGGAGCTAATTATGAAAACTGGAACAGACTAAATCAGCTGGTCCCAGAATCCATCCAAGGGGAACGGTTAGTGCTGTTAGTTCCACTTAATTCATACCATTGTGGAGTTCAACCCTTAAGAATTTAAAAACGTGAGGAACAAAGATCATGTTTAGCTTGCAATGAACATACCGTAACAAACCAACTCACTCACTGTGAAGTGAGCAATCACTCAAAAGGGAGCAGGGAAAGAAACACAGCAAAACAAAGCAAAACACATGAATGCAGAATTATTGTTTTCTGAAGTGAGAACAACATTTTCCAGTTGCTTGCCCTTTTCTCAAGCACTGGCAGACATGAAAATTTGTTCGATATTTTAGCATAAAAACTATTCAGTGACTTTTGCCATTCTATGGGAAATCTTTGGGAATTTAGCTAGAAATTCCTATTTAAATAGCCCCATGTTCTTCTGATACCAAACAGTCATTTTAGGATTAAGATTGATATTTATCCATACACTAAGAGCTAGCACAAGATCTAACTTCTACAGAATCCATTATTTTACCTCTAAGATCGTCATCCTGCATGTTCTCTATACCAAGCCAAGGTAAGTACTACCTGCCCACTGAATTCCCTATTTTCAAATGACATTTGAGACACTAATAATAACACTGCAAAGTTATTAAGCCACTGTATTTCATAAAGTGCTTGCCAGTAATTAAAAGCCCAGTGTAAAATAAGCCAAAAATTACATGCAACTGTAATTTTATGCTGTAACTTTAAATAAGCTCATTAACAACCACATAGAAAGGCCATATGCTGATTACTTCACAGATGTTCTGAGAAATTAATGGCAATGTGTGGAGACAAAGTCAAAGAGCAAGAGGAAAGCTGAGGAATGACAGCTTTGCTCTGTAATCCTGGGCAAATTGCGACAATCTTCTGTGCCTCAGTTGCTTAATGATGTGGGAAAGACACCACTATTTACCTTCTTGCCAAAAGCCCATTCCCAGCAAACACAAGGATATTCCAAGAGGTTCAGTGATATTTGTTATAACAGTGGAAAAGCCATGCTGATTCCATGTTTCGTATCTGCCAAGTGCTGAAAAACATTCTCCTTATCCAGTGTAACACGAGGCATTCATAGAAAGAAATAGTAATGGGAATATTTTAAGAGGGAAAAAAATGCCATAGCATACTTCTGCTCCTAAATATGATTTTCTCTCTTATTTCCTACCTAGCTACTATTCTGACTTCCTCTAACTCTTTTTTTTTTCTGCAAAAAGTAAGTCCCACCCTATCCCTACTCCACAGGCACACATGATGTGTGTACAAAAAAGACTAACATGTCCTGAAGATGCAACAGTCTTTGGTGAAAAGCAGTATGTTTCCTGAGTCTGTAAAGGCACCCCTCAGCTAATGTTATTCCTCCTCCTTCCTATCTCAAAAACTCAGCAGGGAACCCAAAGAGCATTGACACACCTAACAAAACAGAATAATTTTTTCATGACAACTAACAAGCAGAAAGTATCATAGATATTCATCTAACACTGATATTACAGCTATTCCATCACCAATTAGACACTCCACTTTTTCTCCTACTTCTGAAGATCCTTAGGCATTCTTCTCATTCACAGAGCAGAAAGCAGATGCTTTATTTCTCCATGTTAATTCTTATGATTTTTCTCTATGCAGATTCAATACTACATAGGTCATACTAAGAGGACAATGTAACTGATCACAGGTAGCCATGTATGTCATTAATAAGGGTCTCTGAGTGGCTCGACTCTAATAACATTTCCAGGTCCTTTGTCATAATTAGCTACATGTGTTGCAGGCACACGGGTACAGAATGTGATTTGAGAACAGGCAGCTGCCACCAGGAATTAGTTGTTACTAGGTAGAAATACATTTAGCCATGACTTAAATGAGATAAGTTCATAATAACATTTGAAGCTGAATGACTGCAAATGCAGACCTCTAAGGGGTAGGTAATATGGACCTGGTCTCTCAGTCTTTATTTGCAATAGTCTAATTCATGTTCAGTTCTAATTCACATAGACACTGCAGAACTGAGAGCTAAGACTGACAGTTAGGATTTTCACTTGCAAATGATTTCAATTCCAGAAGCTCCTGACAGTGAGAGGGAGTACAAAGGCAAAGAGCACAGTTTCTCTTGAAGACATACTCATGGATGGTAGAAGCAAGCATGTTACATCATGCAAATGATCAGCTTTCTGGCACAGAGGACAAATCACAAAAATGAGTTATAACTCTCCCCTTTGAAGAGCCCCAGATACAATTCTGAAAAGACACAGAGAAGTACAGATTTGTGCCAAAGCCTATTACAGACTGAAAAAGAGAAATCCGAAATGATTAGTATCACACGCAGCTCATTTACTTAGGACACACTCTGCAAATCTTGGCTTGCATTCAAGGGAAATGCCTGGCTTTTAGGAAAAATACTATTTAAGATTTCTAATGCAGAACAATATAAGGGACAATTAAATTAGAGTCCAGATAATTCACAGTAAAAAGAACGGCAGCAGACATTATGCAGTGTCCTCTGGCAAATATAAACAAATCAGAAAATAGATTGGTGAGCAGAACTCACCACCGAGAGAATGAATTAATTACGTATCTTTTTCCTAAGCTATGGTTAAGAAACACAGATGCCTGCCCACTTCCACAGATAAAAGGGGAATACAAATAAAGTCTTGCCAGTTCTTTTTAAAGTTCTTTCTTGATCTCAGTTTTATTGCTCCAGCAGTCCCACTGGCTGTCTGGCCCATGTCCCATTGGAAAAATCTATGTGATACTTTTCCAAGCACGAATACATACCCATTTGCAGAAATTCAAATTCATGTTCAAATAGTGACTATAACTTTTTCCATAAAATGGATGCAAGCATCTTTCCATACACAGTGGCATTAGAAAGCTTTATTGTTTTGGTTAAAAATTCTGCCTTGATGGCCACTCTCTTTCTCAAAAATTTAGCAAAGCTGGTATATTAATGTCTTTGGGCTCTAAACTTTCCTGACTAATAATTATTAGTACCTGTCTTAACTGCCCTTCTGCAAAATCCTTTTCTTCACCAGAGAGTGAAATTCAGAATGAGAACACAGGCACCTGGTTCTCATAAACAAAAAATGCCTTAATGCTATTAACTACTGGTGTCATCTCAGCAATGGCATCCAGCTAGAGGAGGCATGTGTTAACAATGATTCATCGGTTAGTGCCTGTCTCCTTAATATAACTTGTGCTACTCATAACCTGCCCAAAGTGCACTGGTGGTTGTTAATTTACAGCATACAGATTTTTTCAAAAACTATGAAAAGCCATGATATGAGTAATATCTCAACCGCTAGCTGTTCTTGATGTCAAAGCTACCCCTTTCTTTTCCAGCTGCTAAGGGTGTGGTTCAGTCACCTAAAATATAAGCACCTATTTTGCTGTATTTTAGGCCTTCTTTCTCAGTTTAATAGAGCATACACTTCCAAAAAAAAGGAAATTTGAGTGGAGAATTTTTCTTTTAGAGATGCATTTTAGCACAGAATAAATCATCTTCTGAAGATATATTTCTGATCGCCAGTTATAGAGCCATGGTAGACTACTAGCTTAGAGCTTTAGATACCTAAATTTTAGCTGACTAAGGACCTTAAGTTTCTGATTCCACTTCCAAGTTACCTATCCCTCCCCCATTTTCCAATATAAAATCTGGATCTCCACCTTACCAACTGTGTTAACTTGGCTTTTTTCACTATGGTGGAACAATACTGAGTTATATCAACTGACAAACTGTCCCTAAGTGTAACAGTTACTTACAATCCCAGAACAGATAAAATGAGAAGATGCTATCGCATATTTTTGTGAGGGATTTCCTGTTTGAACTCCTCAAGAGTAAACAGCACCTGTTTTGGAAGATCCGACCACAACCTTATAACATTCAGAAATCTGAATCAGCATAGATCCAGAAAATATCATTCTAGTTTTATAAGAGAAAACCTTCTGACGTAATAGTCAGATGTTGACTTCCCTACATAGCTGCTGATACAGCCACAACAGTCACAATGATAAAATTGCTATATCCTGAACTTAACATAACGTCAAATTCACCTGTTTCCTTGCTGTAATGAAACTGAAATCTTTCCTAAATCCTTACTTAATTTTAAGAAGTTTGGATACTTCTGCGTAAAAGAGATGCAAATTGCAATGTAATTGCTAAGTTATGTTTACAGGTGATTCAGTTCTGGATGAAGGACTGGCAATCAGTTAAATGAAGACATTCAAGGACATTAAAAGTTGCTAAACATTTCTTTCCTCCCTGGCTTATTCAAAGCTAGACTACAAAATCCTTTCCAGAAACAGAAAACAGAGCTTGTTAATCTAATGCTAGAAGCCTAGCAGCCCTGGAGATAGTTTGGGTTACCAAGAGGATGAACCACATTAATTCAACACTGGTTCTTTGAGACTTGGAAGTGGTTTGTTCTATTACTAGAAGTTATATATGGTGAAAAAACTATGAAACAATCAACCACATTTAAAACCCTTGTTCATACAAGGGTTTTGTTCATGACAAAATCCATAAGGCAGTTGGAAAAAAAAAATCCTGTATTACTTAGGTTTGGAATTATATTTAATGAGAAAAATAAATGGAAGATAATCCTATAGATAGGTTATGTGGGTGAACCTAATCTTTTTTTTCAATTGCTAAAAGAAAAGAAAATTCCAGCATTTGAAATTCATTCCATGTAGATCATATTTATAAATACAGTAGACAAGATAACCCTGTGTCACTGGACTGTACCTGTGGCTTTAACCATAGGCTTCCAAAAGAAACAGCCGTAATAAAAGATGAGTACTCCTCTTGAAAACTCAGTTCTCACAATAGACATAGACTCATTTTAGTCTGGTGAAAGGCTTTTTAGCAAATCATTAACGCAGGCTTTCTTCTGCATAATCAGAAAAAAATTAGCTGTGAGAAATGAATTCTCTTGGCCTTCCAGAACAATCCTATTTCATAAGAACTTCTGTACATAGGGAAAAAACAAAAGTTATCTTTGCCCTCAGAAGAGTTTATCTGGAGTTGGGTTATAAATTAGGCAAACCCATGGGGAACTCTTTATGTTCTCACTGTACTACATGGAAGCAAAGCAGGTAAAAAAGCAAAAGGAAAAAGAAAAAAGCCCCTAGACTTAAAAAGGTTTAGAAAAACATTGCCTGCTTGTACCATGTGAGGGTTGTCATGCTGTGCTCCTGTGTCACTGCTTTGTGCTTGGGAACCTTTACACGCTAGCACACTGTGTGCTGGAAACTTTGCTTTGCGCAGCAATTGCACTGAGACAAAAGGTGTATTAGATGAATGTGTGTCCATCATTGTCAGAAAAGACAGCCCCTAGCATATTTCCAGAATATTTTCAAAACACAACCATCTCCTTATTCAAAGCTAAGCTGGTCCTCTCTGAAAACCTTCTCCCACTCTTACAAAGAATGTGTACATATTTACCTGTTCTTTCCTACACAAAGAGAAAGAAAGCCATACAATTCTATTTCACTTCCTAGCAGGCAACACAAAAGGGAAAATACAGAAGAATTAAGTCCCAAGGGCTGTGTTCTGGTCAGAGCAAACTCCACAGTTTATACAAAGGAAGAAGAAAAAAGAAGCTAAGAGCTTAAGAGAGAATGGTTATTGTGAGTCAGGTAGGAGATAGCAGCATTCCTGTGTTTGCAGAGGGAAAACAGGGCCTTCTAAGTCAAGGTTACTCAACTGACTGTTTAGAGATGCCACACAAGAGCTTTTATTTCTAGACAAATATAAGTTGGGCTTATGATGCAAACTATCAATTTTCCTTCATTTTGTTTCCTTGCTTACATGAGCGACAGTATATTCTATTTTTAAGTCTGTGATCATTTCGCAGACCACATCAGGCTGTTCTGCAGGGCTCCATAGGCCCGAAATTGGCTAAGAACCACTACATTGGGGGCTAGGATTTCTAAAGGAATTCAGATGGAAATAGGCTGTGATATCAGCAGCTTAAAAAAGTAGAAAAGAAATTTTATAATTTAGCAAAAGAAAGCTGGTATGTAATCAGGAATGACAAGATAATTATATGCAGTTTACCCTCTTAGCAATCCTGTAAAAATGGGAATCAAAGAAAAAATACCTTAAGATTATCTACCCAGTTCCTGGTCCTGCATCCTTCACCATGATGAAACGGGAAGACTGTAGTCCTGCCACGTCTCACCTCCAGCCTCTTCTGTGGTTACTTGTGTACTGCTATATGACAGCTCTAAGGCAACATTGTTGCAAGAGACAGGGTGGTGAAACTCCTGTTTTTCTGGATCCTGTTGTTTTCAAAGCATTAAGGCTCATTTGCACATGGTAGAAGCCTAGGTGTTAAAATGGCTGTGACAGAATTTTCTTGCACTTTTTCTAGCTGGGAAATACAGCTTCGTAAAAGCAGGGGAGCTTTTCCTGGATGACGGCAAAACACTGATCTATTTTACAAGTAAATAAACGTTTATGTACAGCCAGTCTTGCTGGGTCAGATCAGAAGTATATCTAATCAGTATCCTCTGTAACAGTGTTGGTGATTACATGCTTAGGGAAAACTGTAACAGTAAGGTGGACATGCAGGATAGTTTTTTTTATCATCCTCCTAACTTCCAACCTCACACAGCTCTGTGATTACCTGAACTAGAAGTAGTTTCTATGCCCATAAATGCTCACAATGAGTGTCTCTTACTCAGACTTCTCTTAACTCATCTAAACTTTTATCAATGTCCTTTACCAAGGAATTCCATTGCTTATCTACCTGTATAAGACTGACAGCACGTATGAAAAGATTCTAAGTTTTCTTCTTTCTATCCCTTCAAAATCACAGGCTCATTCCTCTCATATAGACCAGTCCTTATAATGGCTGGTTTACAACAGGACATTTCCATAGCCAGTCTTAGCCTTGAAAATAAAGCAAGAAGTGCTCATGATTTTAGGTCTAAATATATATGGGTTTAATCCCCAGAGCTGATGTCCAATTAAGGGTGTTACATACAAATGTCACCTTCTATCACTGTTTCTTCCACTTAGCTTGTAAGGCTCCTGTTCCTGTACAATTATAATGACATTCATTATCTTCAGCACAGAGGCTTTTCTTCTGGATTGACTTTTCTGTAAGGTCTTTTTGTCCTTCAGGCTGTTAATTACTGTCTTGCTTCAGGTCTGACATTCATTTTCATAGGACTCCTCATATATGCTTAGATCACTGTCTTCTCCTCTAATTAGCACAACAACTGTTTTTCTCAGCCTTTCCATTTCCCAGCCAAAATGACTTTAAACCCCCTTATATGATCTTTCTAATGTTTCTGCCTTGATAGATTCTATACTTCTCTTTCTGCCTTGACAGATTTTATACTTCTCGCAACGTTTCTTCTAACAGACATGTTCACACTCAGCTGCTGCCTAGTGAGTTTGTCTACCAGACTAATCATATCCAATGATCAAATTGGTTTCCTGTTGATTGCCCTTGAGTTACACTTCTGTTATGATTCTTACCACCTGCCACCAGCTCTATCTTATAGTATGTACCAGCTAATGACACTATTCTGATTCCCTCACTTCATTAAATTGCTGAAGCAGAGCGCTGTGAAAAAAGCATTCTTAGCACCTGCATGGATGGACTTCCCAAAAGGAATTCAGCCTTTATAAGAACAGGAAGAAGGATGGTGGCTTATGGACATGAAGCAAGAAAAAAAATAGAGTCCTTGAGGTACTGTAAGTAAGACCACAAAATATCATACAAGTATTAATTTCCACTTTATGTTTGGGGAGGGAGCAATTGGGAGCATTCAAAACCGTGCATGTGCCATTTGTCTGCACAATTGCACACACACTTTCTAAGGCAATTCATTAATGTCTCTCTGTGTTATAGACCATCAGTGCATATCTTGTATTACAGGTTTCTTCTAACAGCACATTGATGTCATGTAAATAACAGGCCTACCTACACACTCTTCCCATGCAAACTGTTTCTCAGTGGAGATTTATGTCTTTAATAAAAACCCCTAACTTTGTCAAAAAACAAAGCACTAGCCTTTCATTTGTTTTCTAAAGTTAAAAAAGCCACACTTTTTGTTGCCTTCTATTTCCTCTGCTCATTACAATAAAGTTTTTCTGCACCTGTCTTCACTTTGAATTCCTTTCTCCATATGACGTATCTCCACTGCATTAAATAATGGCATAGTCCCATTTACTCTGGAAACACTTCTCCAGGCACAAGCAAGAGCCATATTAACCATTTTTCAAGGGATGGTTGATAGGAATCCTTCCTCTCTCCTGTATATCCAGATTGTGCCTTTCTTCAGTGGTTGCTAACCAAATAACTTCTAGTTTATAAAATAATTTATTATTGTTGCTCCCAAGGTGCCCAGTTTGGTACTGTTAAATTAAATTCCATTTTTATTACTTGACACTTGAAAGTCATCACGTTTTTCTGTAAGACATGCTTATCCTCTTCCATACTGTTAACACTTCCCAACTTCCCATCATTAACAAGTTTTATTAACATATACCTAATATCTATTAAGTTGATTAACTATTTGAGTCCTAAAACTTTCCCACAAAGTCTGATGTCCTCTCCTTTCAAGATGGCTTGTCATTAGTTTCTTACCCACTCTTCATTAGTAAACTCCACCTTCAGGAAATTTCCTTGATTCCTTTTGTTCATACAGTTAAAGAGTCCTACATTTATATTCAGCCAACTGAGAGGCTTCCACACTTGGCTCTTGCATTCCAGTTCACAGCTAGCACAGGTGAAGCCTTCTCATATGTGATCATATCCACTAAGATCTAGGAAGCCTGATCTCAAACAGATTTCTCTCCAAAAATAATAGTTGAAGTAAATTGCACTTATTGCTGTTAATAAATCTCATATGATGGCTAGAATTTGAATGTATTTTTGAGAAAAAGACTACAGAAATAGTCCCAGAAGATTTCAGGACACTGTAAAAAATACAATTCCTAATTATAGGTGAATACAGAATTATAAAATTACATTTCCAAGTTTTTTTTTTAGCTCAGCTTATCCTAGAATGATTCATTAAGCTGAAAAACTATAGGCCTTGCTAGCCAATCTGACAGACCACACCATCCCGAAAGGAAAAACAAAAACATCTATGAGGTTACTTTAGATTTCTTTCTGCAATGTTTGCTTTATCTCTAAATAAAATAAACCAAAAATCAATAGTATCCAATCTAAAAGAAGCAAAAATGTCCACTGAGTATCATTCTTGCTGTCAGAACAGAACAACTGATTTCCCACAACAGACCTAAATTACTTTTTATAAATACATTTAAATAATAACCTAATGGGCAGGAAAGTAAGAGCTCTCCTTACCTAGGTACGATCCTAATTTTAGAATAAACAAGGTGGCTGAATTACACCATCAACAACTTCCATCTGAGTTGCTGACTGAATTAATCAAGGCAGAGTCTCTGTATTTCTCAAACTACAATTAACAAATAAATAAAGTCGTAACAGGTAAAAACTGTGAAAAGAATTTGTTTATGAGCAGTGAGTAATAGAACAATCTGGGTTAAACCAGAAAACACCTAGATTATTACAGAAGAATAATATATCTATTCAGAAAAGATTGAAGGAGATTAGTCTCTGATCACATTGAAAATTGAAAAAAAGCAGCTTCTCTACTAGAAAAAAATTGCAACCAGTATCCTAACTGATTTTGCTTAGCTGACCAAGAAATAATAATGTAAACACAGAGCTAAATCCTCCAGGGATGCTGATTTTCTTGCTGTCATCATTTTGAACGTAAAAGCTGGGTATATTGTCCATAATGTGTTAGCTACTACAAACACAACCCTGACACAATACAGAGCCCATTACAGCTCTGGCTTCTTACAAAATGCTCTTAAGCTTACTTCCAGAACCTAATGCAAATTGAGCAGCGTTAAATAAAAATGAGTTGCTTTTGTGTGACCCCCCTCCTCCCTCAGTCACTTGTGACCCTCTGAACCCAGCATAATTTCAGAACGACTTCAAGCTGTTCTAGCACATCACAGGGAAATGGCTTGCGCTGAGCAGCAGGAGAAGGCAAAAGTGAGCTTTAAACACTGTTTCTACACTCCCCTTTTCATGGTATTTACATTATGGCTCCCATCCAAGGCTCTGATATTCCAATTTTGAAGCAAAAACTGCACAGCAAGAGTGTCACATTTTGCTCTAATCTACAACACGAATCTTATTAAAATGCAGCAAACAGCCTGTATGCATTTTTTTTTTCTTTGTAGATTCACTGCAGCTGTAGAGATGTCTTAAATGTACTGCTAAAATAGTTCACAGGACCTGGTAGCACAGCTGATGTCACTTTAAGCAATGCTGTCAGCATTAATTTCATTTTAGAAACAGACAAATTCTTGCTTCTTAAAATAATAGCTTAGTCAGTGTAAGTTGCATCTCACACTTTAAAGTATACTCTCAAATTTCTCCGCATTTCAACGAGTCTGAACAATTAAAATAGCTTATTTGTTTTTCAGTGTCAGCCCATAGTTATTGTTCTTGCTTCAGACTCCTATCACAGAAAAATTACAGAATCACAGAATTACAGAATCATCTGGCTGAAAGAAACCTTTAAGATCATTGAGTCCAATTGTACACCCTGCACTGCCAGGGTCCCTAAACCATGTCCCTCAGTGCCACATCTACACATTTTTTAACCACTTCCACGGATTGGGACTCAATCACTTTCCTGTGCAACCTGTTCCAATGCTTTACAAGGCTTTCTGTAAAGCAATTTTTCCTGATATCTAACCCAGATGTCTCCTGGGAACAACTTAAGGTCATTTCCTCTTGTCCTGTCACTTGTCACATGGGAGAAGATACCAACCCCCACCTCCTACAACCACTTTTCAGACAGCTGTAGAGAGCAATACGGTCTCCCCTCAGACTCCTCTTCTCCAGATTAAACAACCCCAGTTCCCTCAGTTGCTTCTCCTAAGACTTTCTCTCCAGACCCTTCACCAAGCACCTTAATGCCCTTCTCGAAGTGAGGGACCCAAAACTGGACACAGTACTCAAGGTGTGGCCTCACCAGTGCTGAGTACAGGAGGACAATCACTTCCCTGCCCCTGCTGGCCACACTATTGCTGATACAAGCCAGGATGCCATGGGCCTTCATGGCCACCTGGGCACACTGCTGGCGCATATTAAATTGGCTACCAACCAGCACCCCCGGGTCCTTTTCTGCCAGGCAGCTTTCCAGACACTCTTCCCCAAGGCCTGTAACACTGCAGGGGGTTGTTGTGGCCCCAGTGCAGGACCTGGCACTTGGCTTTATTGAACTTCATACTATTGGCATTGGCCCATCAATCCAGCCTGTCCAGATCCCTCTGTAGACCCTCCTGACTTCCAAGCAGATTGACACATCCACCAACTTGGTGTCATCTGGAAACTTACTGAGTGTGCATGCAATCCCTCATCCAGATCATTGATAAAGATGTTAAAAAGGACAGACTCTGATACTGAGCCCTGGGGGACACCAATGGTGACTGGCTGCCAACTGGATTTGACTCCATTCACGACGACTCTCTGCGAAGTGGTGTTTCATTGTTTCATTCTCTTTTTAATTCCCACACTGACTCCTCATTTGAAATAAAATCAAAGATCTTGATATTTAGGTACGCATGTATGAAAGAATTTCCTGCCTTTCCTTTACCTTTCTCATCACCAAGGACCCTATGTAGCATCTATATGATGCTTGCACACAAGTAAGTGCTGGTCCACAACAGTTCTTCCAATGGTATATGCTTCTGTGCATGGGAGAAGATGGTGACTTGCAGCTTATGATGTGGAAGGCAAAGGCAGATGAAAAAATATTATACCAGACTGTTCGGTCACAGGTTAGATCTAGCAGGACGATGATTTGTTGGCCTAAACAATGGCAGGATGCATTTCCCAGGAGTCAGATAAAGAAAACTGCCTACACGCACTATAAAAAAGGGTTCTAGAAAGTGTCTTAAACTAGCTCAGTTTCTCTTAAAGCATCTCCATGGAAATTTCCACTTAAAGTGTGAGATAAGCCTTGAGAATTTGAAGTATGCTAAATGCCACCTTCTCTTTCCAATTAATCTTTGCCTTTGAATACAGATGTATCATTTTACTGATAACAGGAGTCTCTGTCAGAGAATATTTAAAGTCCAGCTATGATATATATAGTGCTAAGCTGGTCACAGGGACCTGATTTCTGTGCTGCAAGCAAAGCTATACAGCAAAATTGTTGAAGTGGGCAATGGAGGGGTTTGTAAAGCAGAGAACTTTTTAGAAAGTTCTCTGTAAAAGAGAACTCTGCAAAAGTTGTTGTAAAAGAGTAAAATCTTTGACCTAATATATAGAAGGCTTTCACAAAACCATTGGAATATTCAGAAGAATAGTGGAATTTAACACTAGTTGCAGTTGCAGGACTGACATTTAATTCATGTTTCCTCTTCAAACTATCTGAGGACAGGAGCTTGCAACTACTTTGGTGTGTGTGAGTATTAAGAGCAAGCACATAGGATCAGGCCACAGGGCTCTCTGGCCTGGGCACTGAAGTGATAAGCACCATCCTTTTTCTGAGTTTAATTTAGAGCCAGTGTTCGAAACACTCACAACACGTGATTTTTATAGCAATAAAATTGTAATGTCACATCAATATTTGAGTACCCAGTGATCTTTTCAAATAAAAGCATATTAGTTTTAAAAGTGCCATCATTGGCCAGCGTGGCCAGTCTCACAAAGTGTACAGCGTGTGCTCTTCCTCTGAAGTCTGTCTGAACTGAATATGCCTTTTACATCATCAAGATCTTTTTTGGCACAGAACACTGGGCTCTGGTTCTACACAAGAAATACATCAAGTGGTTTTACAAGATCTGTATTGCTTATAATGAACCCAGAACAGGTCCCAAGGTAGCACTTCTTGCAAAAAGTTATACAGAGTTCAGTTTTGTATTCTTCAGAAAAGGACTCATATCTGTTGACACTTTTGTAGTGTGACTTGCAAGGAAATAATACAAGTATATACACTAATATAAATATAGAGTATCTGTAATTGTTTCTAAGTTTTTACACCATTTATGGTGTCCTGTTTCATAACTGCTTGGTGCTGTCCTCACTCAGACTCTTTGGTGCTTTCTCTCCCATCACGGCTCATTGTATGAGCAGTCGCAGTCAAACTTCAAATAGCTGCACATGTTACCTTTGCAGTGTCTGCTTGTATTTCCTTCTGCTCTGATGCCTTTAAACTTTAAGCTATATAAACTATTTACATTAGGTATATATTCTATAGATTATATAAACTACTAGCATCTACTAAGGTTTAGAGAAAAAGTAAGCTGTATGTCTGCTTTTTAGGTGAGCAGTTTTCTTTTTCCTGATAAATATCTACATTAGCCATCTCCCGTTTTCACCTGTTCATTCCCACTTTACTGGCTAAAAGTGAAATAGTTAATCATTGTTTCTGTTTTACTTACCCAAAACAATGGAAACCTGAGCTGAATTCAATCCATAGATGCAACTTCAACATTAACAGATAGAAGAAACAGAATACAGAATAAACAGGGCAAGGTAAAGAAAACACTAAGAATCCCTGAATTAAGGGAAATATACAACTTCTGGAAGTAACTAAGATCCCAAGCTATACAACGATTATTCTGACTGAGATCTGGTTCTTTGACTGAGGTCAGAACACAATAGTACTATCTGTACTATAACAAGCTTTCCCTTGGCTGTGCAAATGTTTAATACATGTTGTTGAAAACTACAGATGCTACAAAAAATAGGGGAAAAATAATTATGGGAAAATAATGATTAATAAATGCCAGTATTTCGGAGGAATAAATATAGCAAAGATGACTTGCACGTAAGTTGAAGAGCTCTCAATGAAGAAGCACTGCATGAAATAATACAGGTGTATGAAAATAGAATCCTATCCTAAAACTTCTAGGTAAGTATTACTCACAGCTCTTCAAAGGTACATATTGTATAGAAATAAGCACAGGAGAAAAAAGGGAATACTTTAGGCTAACAGTATCCAACCACAACTGGGACAATATTCACCTGTTAGAGGGCAGCTTAAACCAAAACAGAAGCTGCCCAGAAATCCACCCTGATTTTCTAAAAGGGAAAGTTCAGAAAGAGTTTGCGTTCCGGCTGAAACAGCTACATTCCTTTTCCCAGGAATGGTTCCTTTAGAGCCTTCTGAAAGAACAACATTGGTGAACACATTGCAATGCTTATCACCACAGACAGGTCAGCCTAACCCAAGGCTGAATGGATATGCTGCCCTTTCAGGACATGCCTGTAACAGTAAATTAGGTTTTGCCAGGGACCATTAAAAGGTAGAATTTGACTACATTGTGAAACTGCCAGCATGTTTTCTGGCATGGTTTTGACCCAGGCTAGCTAGCACCCTGCCAAACAGTTCCCGGGCAAGGTTCAGGACTTGCACAGGGCAGAGGCCTTTCCCAATACAAAATCTGGATGTGTCCATCCTCTTTCAGAGATTAAAAGAGTTTAAATGTATGGACAAAAGCTATTCCATCTCAGCTGGACTCGGTGCCAAAAAACAGACTTGCTATGTTTGATTTACTAGCACAGATGGATCTAGAGAAATCCCAAATCCCTGCAGTTTTCAGCCTTCAGTATGACTGCCTTCAAATAACTTGTTGTCTGATACATTACTGGATACACATTTAATTTTCATGCTGAGATGAGGAAATTTCATTTTCAATGTTAGATTTACTATCCTCATCTAAAAAGGCTGTGTACTTAAAGCAGCAGCAACACACTGTAACAAGCACCTGAGAAAGAAAACATGAAATAAACTTTGATGTGGCTATCTTACCAATTAAAAATACTCAGATGAGTCAAATGTGACAAAAACAGGCCCTGAAATTCCTGTGATGAAACATTTGCTATATTTTCTGTCTGCTATCTCCTTCAGCTTTCACTATTTTTCTTTTTTGAACTAGTGTAGTTAGTGATTCTTGCACTGATGCTGTAACATTAGCCACTGTTACAGGATATTTCTGCAATATTGCACCACCTCCATACTTGCAAGTTACTGTAGAATACTCCTTAAAGACTCTAATATCAAGTCAATTTTCATTCATACTGGTACTCCTACATACACATCTAACTCAGAAAAATTACTCTCATTTTAACTGAACCCATTTTTACTGCTAAAGCACTGTTACAGAGCTTGTAGAGCAAAATATGAGGTGCCTAACATTTTTTTGGTTTTGTTTTTTTTTTAACAGCCACTATAGTTTTAATTATTGAATGATGAAATAGAATTTCCTCATTCAGCTTATAAAACCCAGTTCTAACTTAGTCACTAATTCCTATGATAATTAATGGAAAACAGTTGTAAAGGCAGCAACATTTTGCATATCAAATGAAACTGTCATACACAGTTCTAGGAAGGATGTGATTACACAACCAGCTCTTCTGGTTTTCTTCTCTAGGAAGGTATTTCTGTGTGTGTGTGACCATTGTAACCAGTCCATGGCTACTCCCGGGCAAAAGCCACCTAAGCTGCAAAAGGCAGTACTGTGTTCTTAGATATTTGTACAAAGATGCTGCAGATAGAAACTACACAAATATTGTTGTATGAATGCAGTTAGAACATTCTTGTGTAATGAATGGAACAGAGAGGGAAAACTTGATGCTTTATTCCTCAAACAAAATTTGTATTAAAACCAGTTAGCAATCACTGAGAGTTCTGATGCAAATTTTTAACATGAGCTAAAGATGCGATACGGATGCACTGTGACTTAAATATGTTGACTTGTCTTTGTAAATGTTATTCTTTTTTCTGGGAATCAGTATCTGCACTTTATTTATCCTTTTTTTTTTATCCTATTCTAATGATTTATTTTGACAAACATTAGCTAACAAATTCTACTGGCCAAATGAGACTATATTTTCTCCATAAGCTCTTGCAGTCTGTTATTTCTATTAAACTATTAACAGGTTTACAAAAGAAATGCAAAACTTTACAGCACCACAGCTACGGGATATACCGAATGTAATGATTTATACAGTGAATACAATGATAGAATTATAAGGTTAAACCTTAAGAGTCTGCACCTCTTTGAGCTTTTACATGTATTTTCTTTAACATTTATTTGTCAGAATTAGTACTGACAATTTTTTTAAATCTACATAGTTTGAAATCTAGAAGTTTGAAACTGTAAGAATCTTGTAGCCTTTTAGTCCCATCCCTTTACTATTACTAGCTCCAATCAAATGGGGGGAAAATGTATTGCTGTGTTTTATTTGGCTCTGAAATATTCTAAAGTGCAGGACTTTTAACCTACGCACGTATGTGCTGCATAAAAACAGAGTTCCTTCCCAAAATTTCTTACAGTTGCTGGTGAGAAATCACTACCTTTTAGGTAAAATACCTTTTTTATTTTTTTTTTAATAAATTGATTTCTCTCCTTTTAAACATAAAAAACCTGTTTAATATGCTGTCTTCATAATGTCCATACCAGGGTTGTTATATCTGTAACCTGCTGTGAAACAAAATTTTCAGGGCCAGCTGGTGGTCCTATGACAAGGTAATGTGCTACTACTAAGGAATATAGCACTTGAACTCTGAACTACTCTGAATTCCAGTAAGAAATACTATGGAAAGAAGGTGCTTGTGTCTGAAGAAAAAAAAGGTAACATTACAGTGCTTCCAGACCATATGGTCTTTCTGACCATATGAAAAAGGTGCAACAGTAAGTACAGGAGAGAGTCCCATCCTCCCAGACTTAGCAATGAAAGAAGACAATTCAATTTAGCTCCTTTGAATCCAAGAATAAGTCACCATTGCCTCAAAGCAAAAAAACCAAAACACCCCCCCAAAAAACCCCACAAACCACCTGTAAGGCTTCCCAGTAAGTAAGAGTACCTACTTCAACCTGTTAACCCTTGCTAGCTCACCTGTGATAATCACATAGTGAATTTTATTATGAAATAATGACTCTGCTTCCTTGAGCACCCATCCTGACTTTCGAACAAACTCAGACACTTCACTTGTAAGAATATGAGAACCATATTCTGAGGAAATCAGAAGCTCCAAGATGCTTGAAGTTGAACACCAAGTATCATGCTGAAAGAGCTACTAAACACGAAGTTTAAATGTCTACCCAAGAAGAATATGTACCAAATTGTATCAGGACACATGTTGGATTAATTATATCACTAGCTAGGAAATTTCAGGGACTTAACAGCATTACTATTTAAACATTTCTGCATCTTACTGCCAGGCAAGGACAGCAGAGCAGTGGCGTTCCATGTATACCTTCACTACAGTACATGGCAAAGTAATTCAGTTCTGATTTTGTCATTCGGAAGACATTTTAAAGTTTCACTCCTAGTTTCTTCTGACTATTCAAACCTGTAAGATTTTTCAGAATGTGTTATTTCATATATCCTGAATATCATTTATTACATAATGTCACCAAATACTTTGCCAGGAAGGCATGTCTCTACTCAGAATTAAACCAAATCACACTCACTAAGATTCTTTCACTTTTATACTTTATCTAATACAAATGTTCTTTCATAAAAGCATTTTGAAATGGAAATGGGTATTGCAGAAGTACTACCCATTTTAAAAAGACATTTGCATAATCAAGGAAAAGTAATAAAGTATAATATAGACAGATGTTACACATACAGATACTGCATATTAAGAACAATATGGCTGTTAATACAGCTTACAAGATGGGTAACAGTGCTCTGCTTCAGATTTTGTGCACTAGAATAGCTTTTGGAGATATTTAGCTGATTTTATTTAAGATCCCAGAGGAGCAACAGTCAACAAATTTACTAGCAAGCATAATTGCCACACCACGCTCTAATGCAGGATAACTCCATCTAAAAAGTGCAAACAGCAATAGTGAGCTGTTGCAATTCGAGTTAATCTGGCATGACAAGGCCTTTTAAAAACAGGCACTAAAATGTTAATAGAAAAAAGAAAACAAACAACAAAATAAACCAAGATACAGTGCTGGCTGGGGTAAAAAGCTTTAGCATGAAAGTAAGATCTGAAGTCCTGTTTCTAACCCTTCATCATGGTAAGTGACTTCAGGAGGGTCTCCTCCATTCTCTGAGTTTCTGTTCCCTCTTCCTGAAGGGATGTGGAGCCAGTGTGTTTGTTTCATTAATCATAAGGTTTTTTCAGGCAAGGACTGTCAGAGTGAGTTTGGTCTCTGAGTGTTACTTCCATACAAAGAAAAATGAAATGTCCATTCTGCTAGAAATGGAATTTTATTCCAGCTGGCATGAATACAGCTGCTATATCCTCTCTGTGCCATGGATAGCCCTGAACACGTTGATTAATGGACTGCTTCGAGCCAAGCACATATTTGTAGCCTACCATGGAGAGGCATTATGAGAAATACACTGGTGTCAAACTAATCACATTAATACAATATCATAAACTAACATTGCTGCTTTTGTTTGGGAGAGACATGAACAATAAAATCTATTATAGAGGACACATGGTGATTAAAAGAACTGTGCGAAGACTATAATGTGAACACAATTTTATTGCTCTGTTATAAAAAATAGTAAGGTAGCATCAATATGAATTACCATGTGATCTCCAACATTAAATTGCTACAACAAAACTAAAAAGTTATTGCAGTGAAAGCATGGATATGACATAAAGTTACCTAGTACGTAACACTGTTATACCCCGATAATACCAAGATGCTAAGCTTAAAAAGGTAGAGGAGTTGAGAGGCAAAGAGTTTGTGTTCCTTTTCCTAGCGGGCACAGAACAACAACAGATCGGTGCTATCGAGGGCTAGAGCCTACCTAAAAAGACATGAATGAGATACAGTTATGAAACTTTGGGAAATTCACCTTTGTGCCACATTTAAAAGTTATTCAATTTATCTGCTGATTTTGATCTGAGGTATCCTGAGATTTAATGGCTGCCCATCATTAAATATTTTTTTTAATTACTTGTATTCATGCAAAAAAAGATAAATTCTTGCTTACAAAGGAGACACTGCTCAAAGTCATCATGGTCTCAAGGACAGCAATGACCTGAAGTTTCAACCTTAGGTCTCACAGTGTTAAATGTTCTGCTATCCGCTCCTCTCCTTTAAATTAGTATCACCCTATCACACAAGAATTAGGAGATGGGAGCATTGGTGGCTCCTGCACAAATAAGTTTTAGCTATCCTTTCTGAGAACACCTATTCCCTGGCATCACACCTTCCAACATTTAGCATCTTTCTACCATCTCTAAGATGTAGATAAGTGACAAGGGTTTTTGTACACTTGGGCCACACAGCTGTTACTTCCTCTCTTTCCATATATTTTCTTCCTCAGCAGAAGAAAGGCGTTTCAGGTGATCAAGATGACAAACATAACTAACAGATCAAAAAACTTCTGCCTTCTGTTACGCATCCACTATCACAGCTCCTACATGAATTTATAACTTTTGTGGGAAGGAACCAGATCCTAAACAGTATTTCAAAGTACTTTTTAATAACAGGCATCACTTTCAATAGCCTATATGTTGCATGGTGTTTATACCTTACTGCACAGATATGTGTCAACCTGTTATTTCTTAACAGACTTTTATTCAGAATATATGCTCACGTGTAATTCAATACCTTAAAAATAACTCTATTATTCAAGACCAAAAATTATGCAGAAAATAATACACTGCCTTTTCATTACCGTGCCTTATATATATATATAATGAATATAA
>NW_010414489.1:0-4279 GCF_000710305.1 Buceros rhinoceros silvestris
TGGTGTGACCGTCCCAGAGTCCCCCAGCACCTTGCAGGATGGGGAGCCGTGTATTTGAGTCACAGACCGTATCATTTATATTTGAAATGTGGGGGTTATGTCCCCAGGTTGCTTCTCACCACCAGCAGGAAAAGGGGACATCACCTCTTCTTCCTTTCCCTGAAAACAAGCATTGAGCTCCCTCTTACATCAGTCACCCCCCCACTCTTGAGCAACTCCCCATCCCCTGGGAGACACGTGAGATCCCAGCAGACACCGACCTCTCTTCATGTAGCCCTGGTCTAAGTTAATCCACTGAGGAACAAGCAAGAGAGTGACATACCCCTTCTGGGGCTTGGAGAGGCCATTTGGGTCACCACCCTCCTCTCGGAGAAGAGGCGACTGTCCTTGGGTGAAGTAGCAGGAATCAGCAGGAGAAAGTCCCTTCCAGCGCTGCCTTGGCGGTCTCCCCACTGAGCTGTAAGGGCTCTGCAGGGGGTAAAGGAGCATCATCTGTGTGACCTGCCGGAGCCAGGCATGCTGCTGAGTTGCCCAGTATAGTGACTGGATCAAACCTCGCTGCCACTGGGAGCAGGGCAGCGTGCACAGCAAAGCATGCCCGGAGTCCTCCTCTGCCTGTGCCAGCGCTGGGCAGGACCTCATGAGCCCTGCCAGAGCCCTGCTGTGATGGGAGCAGGAGGAGGAGGAGACGGGCAAGGATCTGTCTTTGACACAGAGGCATCATTTGGGTTTTGCTAATTGGATAACAAGGCATTTACAGCCTTGGATGTAATCCACTGGCTTGGAGTCTGCGTAAACCACATGATGCAGCTGTCTCAGTGCTGGTGGCAAGGTTTCGGTGAGCCCACTGCGAGGATCTGCTCAGACACAGGAGCTTTAGCTCAGACGTGGGTAGAGACTCACGGCTCTGACCATCCCAGGCATGACTCAAGGCTTGGTGAGGCCTGACCCAGCTCCACTGTCTGAGCCACAGGGCTGCCCAGGCACTGCATCACTCCTGCGAGCACCACGGGGCTCTTGAGGTGCTCATCCCCATCCCAAACACCGCACTTCCTGTGACCTGCTGCACCACAGATGAAGCTTGCCCAGGAGCACCCACTGGACAAGGGGTCTTGTCTCCTCCATAATCCTGAGGGGCCGTGCTCCCCGCTTCCAGAGCAAAATGCCCCAAACTTGCCTCTTCACTCACTGCCCTCCAACAAAACACCTTGCCAACAGGCTCCTTGTTCGCTTTTCTCCCGTTTGCCGGCAGCCACAGGTCTTTCAGATGCCTCCTTGGGCCCCATCCTGCAGTTCACCCCAGAGGTGGAGCAGGAGAACTGGAACGATCTCCGTATTTGTCCCACAGAACTGCCTGCCGACACCGCTGCGAGATGCACTTCAGCAGAGAAGCACAGCGTCACAGAAGGGTTTGGGGTGAAGGGACCTTTCAAGGCCATCCAGTCCAACCCCGGTGTGGTGAGCAGGGACGTCTTCAGCTAGAGCAGGGTCTCAGCCCATGCAGTGGTTGTAGAGGGACTTTCTGCAGCTGCAGTTGGCTCCTGGGCTGCACGGGGAGCCTCCACCAGTGCGTACAGGAGGCTTCAGCCTTCACCTCTGTTCTGGAAAGGGGTTTAAGTAACGTTTTGTAGCTCTCTTTAAAGCTTCAGCGTTTGAGCTTGAGATTTCTTCCTTTGGGAATGTGGGATCAGGTCGGGTAACTCCTTCTTCGGGATCTTCTCTACCAATCTCCCTTTTTAATCCTCTGGTTTCCTAGTGGGGTCCTGGGACTTGTGAATACCCAGGTAAAGCAAGAGGGTATCTATGACTTTAGCGACATGATTGATCAGCCTCACACCCAGGGAGACTTCAAGGGGTGCGTTAAATCATCATCTACTTTTTACAGAAGGTTCTTCAAAAGACTGAGTTTCAGAGTTGGTTGTAAAGTCGTCAGGAATTTTCTGTGGCCGTATCCAGAAACCTGCCCCATCCCTCAAACTCTGTTTTTTTATTTTGCTCTACGCTGGAACCAGGAGTACTGTCACTGCTGCATGGGTATGTCGTGAAACTACGTATCTATAATTTTCATGTCCCTGCTGTAAGGTGACTTTGTGTTGCATTTCAAATTTGCAGGTGGAACAATAATGTTCCATTTGAGTCAGAATTAGGGTCCTTGTACTATGATAACATTTTATGCTTAATAAGAATAATTTTGTTTGTTATGTGGGTGCTGCAAGGCTTATGATGCCTCTAACCATTCACTTTGCTGCGAGGGTTTCAGATGCTGTGGTAGGTAAGTGCACTGGCGTCAGTTAGCCACTGTAATTGGCTTTTGAAAGAAACCCTTCTGGCTTCTGGAATATTTGCAAGTAAGTTGTGACATTTTTGACAGATAAGGCAAAGCTGCTGACTCAAAAAAGCTGATTTTTGTGTCTATCAGCAGCATGACCTGCCTGGTTTGAAAAGAAAAAGCAGCGATTGTTCTGCTCAGAGCTGATGATGAGGCTCCACGTTCTTCCTCCTATTCACAGTGTGTTTCCAGCACAACTCGGTGACAGGAGCTGCACTTTAAGGGGGATATTTCAGTGCTGCGCCTCCATTCAGACCCGGGTCAGGGCGAGTTGTGGCTTAGGAAAGGCGTTATTATGACGAGCTGCTGAATGAGGGAATCCTTCCTCTCCAGAGGCCCCTGAGAAGGGCTGTGCAGCTGACCCGCTGTTGTGTTTGCCGGTGGCACCCCCTTTGTCAGAGCACGCGTTGTCACCGGCTGCAGAGACTCTGGCTGACCACATTCAATACTGAGAAGCTCGTGCTGATGCTCACCTTCCCCACAGCCATTCCAGAGCCTGCAGTGGGAGGTGACCTAATTAAATACCGACAGTCGGTTTGGCCACGGTTGTGTCTAGAGTATCTTTGTGGGCTGCTGCACGATGCCACAATTTCTGGATGTGAAACCCTTGGTATTTCATCTTTCTCTTGCTGAGACTCTGTTCCACATCGCTATCAGAGCTGTGACAGGCACTACAAAAATGGGGCCGTATTCGCATCTCAGCTTTACCCCTCCCGCTTTCCAGGAGTCTGAAAATTGGTACTAAAGTTCAGCATAGCAAGAAAACGAGCTGGAGTTTAGGTTCCAGGATGGAAATGACCTGACTCTGGCAAGCTGATATTCTGGGAGGTAACCATAGAAACGTTCCCAGCAATGTCCGCGGAAGATTAGAAGTTGCAAGAAGGCAGAAATATGCTCTGGATTAGTTTTTATTAGTTTTCGTGCAAGGGCATCACCCTGGCAAGGGATTATTAATTACGTGTTCTGATTCTGCACGTCCAAGGAGCTGCCTCCATGGATCTGCAGCTGTTTCCTAGACAGATGGAGAGCCCCTCCTCCCCCAGGGAAAGGGGGACCGTGCCCGTGCACACATCTCACAGCTCTTGACGTTGCCGTGTTCGGTGTGCGCGAAGCGTTGTGTCATGGCACAGCGCAGCAGATGCTGCTCCTGGAGTCACTGAGCTGAAGTCAAAGTTGATGTTGGAGAAAAAGCTTCTGCTCTTAAACACGGCCAGAGTGGAATGTTGGGAGAGAGGTGGCTGTCAGAAGGTTATTGTCAGCAAGAAGAGGAGAGACTGTGGAGGGAGCTCTTATCAGAGCTGAGCTCTTATCAGAGGTTGGGTTTAGTCCACCAATGGACTACCCAACCCCATAGGACTCTGTAGACCCTCTGTCGCAAATATGGACATGCTCAAGGCTTGGATGGTGAGTCTTTCACCAGCCCCGGCGAGCTCCGGTGTCAGTGGAATGCAGAAATTATTAGAGCAAAAAGTGACTCAACAGAAGGATGGAAGCTGTTCTGGACACAGCCCTGCTCTGCAGGTGGGCAGCTGCCACCACCCCACATCCCCACCAGCACACACAACACATCAGCCCTCCCTCTAAATCCTGCGCAAAGCTCACAGTCCCCAAATACTGATTTGTTCAGTCCCTGGAGGTTTGAACCATTCTCCATGTCTTTTTGCGTAGGATCCCCAGACTCAATCCTCTGCCTTCCCACTATAATATGCAGACGCACCTTTGGACAGTGTTATTTTTCATCCACTTTGCACAGGTTCAAGAAAAGGTACAAGATTTGGGGCATCCATGGGCACATCACCATGACACCTACTTCCAAGACTCTCCACTGAGCAGCTTTCAAGTACGTGCAGAAGCCAAATTAGAGCCATCAAAATCGATTTGCTTTGGAAGTGCAGCCCTGCACTCACCGCACTTGTTTTGATAATAACTAATGAATCATTAGGTGTGAAT
>NW_010414489.1:4331-12558 GCF_000710305.1 Buceros rhinoceros silvestris
GCTGTAAGATTCCATGTATAGTTTAATTATATCGGAAACCACGAATCATTCATGTAAACTGGCTGTTAATGGTTGATACTGTAACAAAAAAAAAAAAAGAAAAAACAGAATAAAACCAAACACCTCTCACACTCGAAAGAAATGCTCAGTTATTAAAACTACCTTCTGGCTTCGTTTTCAAAATGCTTCTACTTGGCTAGAGACTGATCCTGCAGGGAAGAGGTGTGAAGCTGTTCTCACCAGCGCCAGAGTGATTGTCACTCCTCCATGGGGACTGAAGGTGGAGCAGATGTCCTCTGGAGCCGCAGGTGGGCTGGAAAATCTCGACCTCTCATCCTCTGTACCTGCCACAGGACCTATGGAGTGAGCAGTGGACTGTCTTGTCAATGTCTGGACCAGGGAGCCAGTTCTGCGCAAGGACACAGTCGTTAGACTCCGTGACTTAGCCGTGCCCGTGCCACCAACAGGCCTGTGGGCAGGTTACCTGGTCGGGGTGACACCTCAGATGTGTCCTCGGCATGTCGCAGTGCCCTGAATCCTCATGAGTCTGGGCAGTGCTCAGAGCTCCCTGCTTACACCGTTGGATGGGTGGGGAGATGAGGGGACCAGGAAGGCAGGAGGCGACGTGAGAACAACTCTGCTCATTGCTCCATTGCCCGTGGAAAACCCTGTTCATCCGCGAGTTGTTCCCTCCCAAAGGCAGCTTCAGCTCTTGATGCTGGCGTGTTGCCACCTTTGGGCTAAAGCTCCAGGGGTCTTTGCACTAGGGCTGGACACAAAGACAATGTTCACAGGCTCCAGCAGCTAATCCTGTGTCTTCCTCCGGTTTAAGGTGCTCTGAGCAGAGACGGCAAAGCCCAGAGCTCTGCAGTGTGTTGAGGGGGCACCTACAACCTTACCAGACCTTAGCTCTCACCTACAGAGCAAAGAACGAGTCATACGTGGCAACATCAGAGAGAAGGTCTTGATGCACTTGCAGCTGTGCTTCTCTGAGACCACACAGGTGGGAGGCCCAGGCAGAAGAGCACAGGATACGATGCTCTGCACAAAGACCTTGTGGCAGAAGCTTTCCCAAAGGACGGGGCTCCAAGACCTGAACATTGTTCCTTACGGACTTTCATCCATGGGAAGATCTTCCACTGTACATTCAGTACAAGAATATTGCTGAGTACCCCCAGATACCACCAAACTTCTCAGAAAACAACCACTCTACAAACAATATGGAGGAACAAGGCTTCCGTGGCAAGATCCTGTCCCCAGGGACATTTTCACGTTGATTACTTGCTTTTAATTCTACTTTTAATTTAATTATTACTTTAAAGCTAATGCGCCTACTTCTTGCGTGCACCCTGTTGGAACTCTGCGAGGACCCTCGATGGGTGAGGATTTCCATTGGGTGAATCACACACAACCACACTCACCCAACTCGGCCCAGCTCATTGTGGGCTACAATGTCACCAGGAAAAAATCATCTGAGGAAAAAAATCTCATAGGTCTAAACCAAAACTAATGTCCTGCTAACGGCACAGCACGCAGCGAGTCGTGGTTGATCCACACCTCGGTTATTTGTCTTTCCTTTTCTTTGTGTCAAAGACTAAAAGAAATACCAGGTGGAATTAAAAGCCAAATGAATCAGACCCTTTGCAACGTAAATATTGCTGCTAATAAATTTTTGCTGACTATCTATTTGTGGGGTTCACACTCCTGCCCTTTCTTTGTAGTATCTGGACAGCTTCTATACAAAATTAATAGCAAGAATTAAATCCCCGGTGAGCTTCAGGCAATAGCTGCTCCTTTTCCCTGCCAAGGACAAAGCTCTGCTCCATAGGGCTCTGCCAACCACAGCAGTGTAGAAGAGAGAAATTGTTTTTTAAGCAAAAAGATTTTTAGAGATTTTGAAATATAGTCCCAATGGGAATGAGAAACCAAACATTTATATATTCTCCACAAATAATTCTTAAGGGGAAAATTACAAGCAGCCAATGACAGCATTTAATTTTGGCACAATGTAGAGTGATTTTGATTCTTAAATTGTATAATCAATTACAGTATATTATATTATAAACCATGTAACATTCTCTGCAGTCTAGAAGACAACAGCTTAAAAATTAAAAGTGAAAACTTTCCATTGCAATATCCTGCAGAAATCACAACCCTGAGGGATCGGGGGCCTGTGAGGAGGCAGAAGGGGTATCGTGGAGGCTTTCGCGGTGGGTGTCTCCAGCAGAGCAGGATGTGTGTGCGGTTTCCTTCACAAACTTCTTTAACCAGACTGGATTCACTAATACGTTGAGTCACCAAGTGCGTCGTGGCCAAGAGCTGTGCGATTTAGTCACATTTCGAATGGAAAACCCCTCCAAACAAGTACTTTCAGTCTACTTACGCGGCACAGGGATCGGAACTGCACACGTGCCTGAGGTGCAGGCACGCGGCGGGTTGTAGAGCTGCACAGGCATGTCTCGTCATCTTCATCGCTCCATCTTAACACCACCGAAAGACTTTGAGACAGCCGTGAAAGCTGAGCTGGTGCTCACGGAGAACTCCCCGGAGTCACCCCAAGGTCTCTTTCCTGAGCTGGCTCCGAGTTCACCTTTGTTAGTAAATGGTTGTGTCTTGCACAGCAATAATTGACGTTGCATTTCACCTGCCATCTTCTGACAGTCTCTGAGGATCAGGAGATCCTTCAGCAACCCCTCGCAATCAGCTGTCGGTTCTCCCTGCCGAGGTGGAAATGTCAGAGGCTGACAAATGTGAAAACATTCCTTTTTTGCTGAGCGGGTTAGGTTACACCTTACAACTGAAGGAGACACCAAAAACAAGCTTGAAAGGGGTTACTCATCCTTGGTAAAATAAACTCATAAAAGAAAATTAAAAGTTCAGAGAACAAATTTCCTAATTAACTTCAAGACTCAAAGCACCGAGCCCTGTTTGTTTATTAATCTCATGATTCAGAGATGCATTTTCCTATATGGGTCATCTGTCTTGATCTTTAATTGCTGCGTCTCTTTAATTCTGTTGCCCATCGTCAAGAACGCTAGCTGAAAAATATTAGATATAAAAAAAGAATGTATGTATGAAACCTACTCCATTTAGAGAAACTACTGGATTTTACTGTTTTCTCTAAATTTTTGTGACATCAAAGAATGAGATGAGCTTCGGAGCACAAGGAGGGGAAGAACACTGAGCATAAACAAGCTGTATAATAACCCGCAGTATTAAAATGAATCACTTAATTGAGATGAATTGGGTGAATTACTACAGCCACACAACCTCTGCAGTGGAGAAAATATAAAAAGGCTGTGATAAGAAAAAGGTCAAAGAAAGTAGTTACATGCTGATGTCACCTCCTGGGGGTTGAGGGAAGGGTGGCATGGAAGCGGAGCGGAGGAATCTGCGAGCCCAGGAGGGCTAAAGGAACTCTCCTCCAGCAGGTACAGGGCCACGGCGTGGGGCAAGAGCTCTCACAGACACCCCGGATTTGGTGGAGTCCCGAGGGTCAGCCTCTCCCCCACTTGAGTGCAGTTGGTGAAGGGGAGTGAAAAAAACTCCCCATTCGCTATTTGTATCTGATTTTATATTTTTTACTACAGAGAACTCAAGATAAATCATTCTGTATATCCCTACAATTCTGACCGACCACCAAATCACACTCGTTGCACCCGTGTGATGCTTCCTGAATTAGTATTCACATCAACCGGGACTTCGGAGCTCGCACTCGTATGACCCCTTTGACCAGGACTTGGGGTCCGTACAAGGTGGCCGTCAAAGCGCCAGGAGGGCTGCCTCTTCCTTCTCAGGATCAAAACGTGATCCCACCACAAGCAGCTGACGGGCCAGTTTTCAGCGGGGGCCTTTCAGCACTGTGGTTTTCTCCGCAATATTGAAGAAATTTGTCATCTTGGAGTATTCCCAGGGCTTCTCCAGGGAGCAGGGTGGGATGGGTCTCATCTATCAGCAGCTCTTCCAAAGGTGTGTTCTGGGAGCGCACGTGCTCTGCAGGGTTCTTGTCTCTTGTCACTCCAGCTGCCACCTACCAGCTATGTCATCCGCCTGCGAGACTGCCCTCCAGAATAAAATACGTTCACTATTTAATATGCTTGCTTACTCCATCCTGTAGCCACTAAACACCCTGCAGATGTTTGATGGTAAGAAGTGTGCTGACAAGAAAACTATAAAGAATATTAATGCCTGATTCTCTGGTTGACACATTAATTTCTTGAACTTTTGGCTTTCCTTTCATTATTTCATTCGATACACGAGATGATGAAAATCAGCTTCAACTTTCAGTCCTGAACGTATTTCTGTTGTGAAAGCATTTGTTCAGAGTCACTGTTGCAGGAGCCAGACACTGGTCTGGACTTTACAGCAACGTGATATTACGTGTGACGTGCACATCGCCAAAGTGGGTGCCAGGTACCGGTCCTCCAGTTCAAACGAGAGGGTTGGGGTGTGATTATTCCTCTGTCAGTCCTGTGGCGTTGGGGAGGAGGCGTGGAGGGTTCGGGGGGGTTAGGAGTGCTTTTTTTGGTTTTGTTCCTCTCCACATACTAATCCTGAGGATCAGGGATGCTGCCTTCAGCCTCCTGGTTTTGTGCCTCTGGGGGGAAGGGTTTTCTCCCTGTTTCATGAACAGTCTCTGTATTCAAAATATTTTATTCAACTAATTTTTGCACTGCTGCTGGGAGGTTTCCTTATCCAGTTGAAAGCTAGAAAATAATTTTTCCTTCTTTGGGAGCAGGAGGTGAGAGCAGGCAGCGTGTCCCCAGATGCCACATGCCCAGGAGGCTGCAGGTTTTGGCTGCCCTGGCTGGTGGCCAAGGCCAATCAGCACACATCAGCTGGGTGGTGGCAATCGTCCAGAGACCATCTGTGGGTAAACCCAGGTGAGAGCCATGGACACAAGTGCTATGCTTCTGGGTGGCCTTTCACTGTAAAAAGTAATTTCCGCATAGAATTATCTTTAATTTACTGAGAGCAGACCTGGGGCTGGTAGTTTCAGGCCAAGAATTTGGACCAGATTAATAAAATAGACTAGTGTGGAACATCCAAAAGCCCCAAGTGTGTCCATGTGCCAGCTCACATCAGCTGCGGGGATGAGAGGTAACCCAGGGAGAACAAGTTAATGCACAGAAAGCACCAGAAACACCCAAGCCTGCAAAATTCAAACGTACCGTGGTCCTCTGCATCCTGTTGTACATTTATGGCTGCAAAACACGGTCCTTGTTTCTCCCTCTCAGACCGTAGTGTTGTGGCTTGGATCTAGCACAGCAGAGTAGCAGGAGATCACCACCCAGCTCCTGTGGATGGCAGGGTAAAGCTTTGCCCAGAGACAAGGCAGATTTGGGCATGGTCACCTCCAGCATTGCAGTCCCTCGAAGACACGCCTAGTCTGATCAGAGGGAGTCAGCAACTGCCGGTGGATTCAACGAAGGAATTAGCCAGAGTCTCCAAATGATGCCTGGAAACCATCTCTGGTTCAGGAAGACCTTAAACCCTGCAGAAGTGGAAGCTGGGAGGGATGAGCGGACTGCGCTCCCCAGTCCTGCCCCTTTCCACGCCTCCTTCGGGTGCTCCGTGGGAAGCAGTTTCATACACTTTCAAGCCATCATAGAGGAACCTGCCGCAACTTGGCTTGTTGCTACTCTGTGGAGTCTCCATGTCTTTAGACACAGCGCATGGTAGCTGCTGAGCCTGCAGTCCTCCCGTTAGCCAGAGTTACTGCGGGGCTGCAGGGTCTGCTTTGAGGTTGTTGCCCCAGGTGTACCTCATGTAGGAACCAAGATCTTTTCAGCACTTTCCTATGATTTTTGCCCCTTTCCTTTTTGTGCCAATCCTGCCACAGAAGGCAGGAGCCCTCCAGTGAGGGATGCGGTAGGCTTTAAATGCGCAAACATACCTTTTAGTGTCTCTGGGAATAGCCAGCTCATTTGAAATATAAATTGCTTGAGGAGTCAGCCAGGAGGTGCGTGGATGGACCCTTCTGGCCTCCACAGGTACAGCTGGACGGTGGTAACAAAGGTCCACCCTGCCTTGGATCTCTGTACAGTGATGGAAAGAAGAGATGCAGTGATCTGCAATGGGGACATGACTGAGCTTTGTAATTTTTTTCTGCTCTCCCGGGAGAGGTCTGAGTCTGTAGGACACTTGAAATCCCTGGAAGGTCCTGATGAGAAAGAGGGGAAAAAGAGAGAATCTGAGCTCTTTTGCCTGTCATTCCTAGGTCACTCCAAGTTTAACCCTTGTGGAGGGGAAGCACCAGACTGAGAAAAGGCTGCAGTTAATGAACTGCTCCGAGGGGGTGACTGACAGCTTGGTCATTCAGCTCCTCGACTGTTTGCAGGGGCTTGGGCTGAATACAAAAGGCTCAGCTTGTCTTTCCTGATTATCCTCTGGAGAGGAACAAAGGGGATTTGGCGGGTGGTTTCCACCCTGTTGTGGAAGAACCAGGGAAACTCCTGCCTCCATCCTCTCCCCATCCACCCCCAGTTCCTCCACTGAGAAATGCCGCCTCTGCTCCTCTAAACCTGAGGAGCACGCTTGACTCCAGGCCAGATGACGCGTGCTGCCCCTAGAAGCGTTGATTCTGAATCACCAATTCCTTTTGTGGGCCACATAGCAGCTTTCATTGGGCCCTGGATTCTGCAGATGTGAGTTTAATCAGACCACACATCACCGGTACATCCCCCCACCAGCCACTGCTCAGCCTTGGAACTACTGATCTGACCATGAACTTGCTCCAGCTTCGACACAGCCTGATCCACTGACTTCAGCAGCTGGGTCCTGCTTCGTTTCCAATTAATCGAGCTCAAAACAGACTTTGGTGCTTCTCCCGCTCCAAGCCGTGGCAGAGCAGAGCTCCTTTAGGACAGCAAAATAACTCACTTCCCTTCCCTGCCTTTTAGAATACAAGTTTTGGGTCATTATGCTTTTTTTCGGCCCACTGGGAGCACACAGCACAAAATCTGAAGTCCAGAGTTTCGTAACAAACATGCAAGGAAATGTGTAATTATTGTCTGGAGAATTACACGATTATATTACAAAATGGAGATCTCCTTGTCATTAGCAAGTCTCTCCATAGGCACTTTTTTACTGGGAAGCTTTGAAACTATTAGCATAATAAGTTGTTCCTCAAATCCTGATTGCTAATTAAAGCCATATATTATTGTCAGCTCCCCCATTGGTATGTGAGCTCGGTTTTACCTCATTACAGTGTAATAAATGCTTCTATTTTTCCCGGTCTTTTCTTTTTGTTTCCTTTTTTCCTTCTTTTTTCTTGCACAAACAAACTTGCAGAAAACTTGCCGCTGCATCAAATGGGACTGTTTCTTTCCCTCCCTTCTGGAGGGGGACTATACCGTCTATTCAGCATATTTTCCACGTCTTTTCCCCAAATAAAGGAAACTAAATAGCTGTATCGACTTCTTCCAAAGGTATCACACAGCTTTGGAGCTAATTAAAAGTCAGTCTCCGTGCGATTGCCGTAGAATGGGCTAAGTGCAGCCGAAACGAAGAGCAAAATACTCCAAGATTTTCCTTTGAAACTCAACCCCAGAGCTACTCTGTGCAAATACTAAATGAGGAAGTTAGTTCAAAAAAAAGCGAGAAAATGGTGGTTGTTCTCCTCAGCACAGAGGCTATTTAAATAGCTTGAGAGTCCCAGAAGGGTTCCATGACCCAAAACTGCCGAGACAAAAGAAGATGTAAGATGTTAGACTGCGGCACACCTGGGACAGGCTGCGCGAGCGGAGCTGAGCGGCATCTGGCTGCAGGGGCGCTGCAGCCCGGTGAGCAGCGCTGGAAGCGATCGTGAGGTACCAGAGGAGTGAGACAAGGCGGTGAGAAGCCATGAATTGAAGGAGAGCACAGTAAATACATACCGGAAAGGCTGGAAGTGTTCTCCATCCCCTGAAGCTGTGTGCCAGAACGTGGTCTCCTGGTGACTGCAGGTGTCTTTAACAACAGCCTCAAGCTTCCTGGAGAGGGAATCGCCCCTTGGTGGGTAAACGCTTTATGCTGGGGTACAAATTTAACATAAAGATGAATTATTGCAAAAGAGTCTGAGCCTCCTGTGAGACAGGTGAGTTACGGGAGGGTAAGAACAATGCCAAAGAGTAGAGAATAGGCTTCCCTGCTCCCAACAGCCTCTGTGGCAGCTGCAACCCCCACCCCCCCACCCCACTCCATCCTGACCTCGTGCACAGAGCTTGCACAAAAGGACAAGCCTTGT
>NW_010414489.1:12717-14977 GCF_000710305.1 Buceros rhinoceros silvestris
GTTTCCTGAACAATGACCACAGTCAGCACTCGACCAGGGGATAAATGGAGCCCTGCCGGAGAACCGCTTTCGAGGTAGTTCTCCTCGGAGCAGCAGGATTGTGCAGTTGGAGACTCTCCCCTCGAGCCTGGGACGCCGGCTCCAGGATACTTTCCAGGGACCACCCCCCTCGAGCTGGGACGCCGCTCGAGTGTACGTCCCTGGGATTGAGTGCCTTCTTACCCCGGCGCTGGTAAGCGACCCCCTTGGTATCATTAGGTGAGAGATTCTCCCCTTTATCAGGGAGCAGTGCACGTTTGGGGTCTGTCCTTCCTTAGAATAGATTCCTTAGTTCTGTATAAATTTGTTGTGCAGTAAATAATCCCCAACTGACATCCAAACCTGTACAGTTGGAGCCCCAGGCAAATTTGTCCGTAATAAATCCACGTTTTTTGCATAACTGCTGCTGTCTGTTTTGTGGGTGCCTCCGTAACACTCTCCTATTGGATGTCCGCGTGCTCGCTTATATCATGGCACTGTCCTACAGCTGCTCACCGAGCAAACGAGCTTCTTCAGGCTGCCTCAGGAGTTCCAAGGGAAACTGGTTCCACACCGCGGTGAGTGTGAGGAATACCGGTGCCACGCGTTTATTGCCAGTCCCCATTCCCGACAAGCCCTACATGCTGTGTTGGAGACCCAGGCCTCAGAGGTCATTGGAGCTTGTGAGACAAGCGTGTTTTCTGAAAAAGAGTGAGAATTCCATAAGGACATCCCTGAATTTCATTTGCATGAGTTCTTCTGGTGGTGGCTTGAACTGAGGAGAGGTGAAGCTGGGAATCACCTTTGAGGTCACACAGGAACTCAAAAACTCTTCTCCTGTGCTACACCAGTTGCCATTAGACCCCAAGCACAAGCAGATGGAAAACGATGCCATTGGCAGAAAAAGACACAATTTAAGTCCAGAACAACCCCACATTCACTGTATTTGTAATCTTGGGCGTGTGGATTTTTATGTTAGAATGCAGATATTTTATGTTCCTGTGTTACTCTATTAAATAACTTTGTCTCAAGGAGCAAAATTAAAAGCCTGTTAGGATCCCTGCTCACAAAACCAGACTAGAATGCCCCTCCCAGGGGTGACGCCTCTTGGAGTAAGGTGGATTGTAACTTGCAAATCCAGTACAAAATGCACCCCTGACAAAAAGGAACTCACATCAGACCTTAACTCATCTTGAAACCCCGAGTAAATGTCAATTTGAAAGTAAAAACCTGATGTGTGCTCTGTTTTAGGCAGGATGGAATGGAGATGCTTCTTGAAGGGACAAGGAGGGCTGTGCATAAAGGAGAGAATGAAAATTAATTGAAACAGTTTCCATCCTGGGGGCCTCCTCAGAAAGGCTCCATTCATCAGCGAAGCAGCAGAGGCACTCAAGTAATCTCTAAAGATTAAATGCTCAGGAGGAACATAGATGCTGTAATGAAATCTTACTTGACCTGAGCAAGGGACGTTCCACAGGACAAGGTTGGTCCTCAGTGAAAGCTTAGCTGCTGGCCAGGGTCAGCACATCACACGCATCGTCTCCAAGGCCTTGGTGAGCTGCCCTCTGCTGTGGTCCCCACTCTGTCATCTGTGGTGCCTCTTTGGCCAGTGTCCTGTAACACCCCCTGGTGTGCTGAGCCTCAGCTTCTGCATCTCTGTTATTCCTGATGGCACGAGGCTCTTTCCAGCTTACTCATTTGGTAATTTGGGTGCTTAAAGTTAGACAGCTTGACCCCAGAAGGCATGTGTTCGACTTGGGCATGGGGCTTTCAGTGTTTGTAGCCGGATGAGTACATCACGGGGGTGCCGGGGGTGCGTCCTTTGGTAATGTTTACGGAACTGCGGGGGTCGCATCTGAATGTTTGATACCTGAATATTGTAGGTGAGGTCAGTGCTGCTGAGAAGCCGTAGTCCAGCTGCCCCGACACCTCCCACTGAGTGGGGAAGCACCAGGAAGCACGACAGGCTCAGCCCTGGGCTTTCCCTGTTCCTGGATCTCACTTTCTTCTGTGAAAAGTAGCAGTTTCCATAGAAAGGAACATCCCAACCAAAACAACCGGGTTTGGGGACTCTCTCCGTGGTGACTGGGAAAGGATCTCCCATGGCAGCACAGGAATCAGGGCAGAGGCTTTTCCTACCCCGAGACTAAATACTGGCCCCGTTTACAGTGTGTTCTTCAGGCAATTTTATCTGAAAGCCGTGATCCCACTCCAGGCTTTCAGGCCATGAATCCTCCTCCTC
>NW_010414489.1:15073-22641 GCF_000710305.1 Buceros rhinoceros silvestris
CCCTGCCAGTCTGGACACAATTTGGGCACCACAGGGACTGTTCAAGACAAATCTCTGTCTCAGGGTCTCCTGTCAGGCAGATCAGGACTGTTCCCACCCAGGGCACCCTCTCTCCCAGCTCCAGTTTGAGGTACCAGTATCCCATGCAGGGGACTGGCAGTGCTCCAGCAGGCTAAAGAGTGATGCTCAGCTCCATGCTGTGGTACCCCAGAGTAATCCAGGGACTGCAGCAGTGCCCGGCCTCTCACGGGGACTATGAGGCTGCATATATTTGCAAGTCTGGGGATGTGTCCAGCGATGTGGGGAAAAACATGAGTTGTGCGTTCACCCTAAAGCAAAAGTGGGAAAGTCCTGCTGCAAAATGCCGACAAAGCAGCGTGGTCTGATTTCAATTCCTCACCTCACCAAATTAAATTAATTAAAAAGCATTAAGTGGAGAAATAAATCTTTGAGTAATTATTATCTCAATAATAATGAATTGATTAATGGCTGCATTAAGAATTATAATAATAATTATTAAAATTTATACCATCCAGTAATTATTAATACTTATTAAATGCCGCCTAATAGGTGGAATGGAGTCATCGAGCCTCCTCTTTGAAGAGTCGGGAAAGTGATAGAAAACATGAGGATGCCAGGAGCAACTCCTGACGGGTGCCCTTCACTCCGAGCCTCTCCTGACCTCAGTGCTGCAGTTTGCTGCAGAGGACGGTGGGAACTGCACTGCGAGGGCCGAGATATCTGTGACGCAAGACAGCAAAGACCCTGCTGCTTGGTCATTAGAGAGAGACCTCTCTTGAGGGCTCAGCTCACCTTGGAAGTGGTCTGGCGATGTGTCAAGGCAAAGCTCTAGGTGTGTTCTGAATTCACACCTCTTGCTTTGGGGTGTTTGGTGTGGGGAGGGAGTTTCTGGAGTTTCTAAGAAAATGAGAAATGCGCTTGTTTTGTTTTGTTAGCTGTTACAAGTGGCCGAGAGGCAGGGGAACCACTGAAGCTTGAAGACCCAAGGGCTTCCACGCTTTGTGTCCTGTTCCCAGCAAGGAATGTCTGCGCTGGGCTGAAGGCAGCAGAGCCACAGCTCGCTGGGAAGGGTTCCTCAAGGCTGGTCCACCTGGGGGCAGATTACGGGGTGGCCGTTCTCTTTGTGCACACTGGTGCCCCTCAGAGGGCTTCTTACCCAGAAGAATTTAAAACCAGAGATTTTTGAAAGAGAATGTCCCCAGCCTGCATCCTAGAGCCATCCTGCTGCAGAGCCCAAGTCAGCCCCTGGTCACGGACCTGCTGCTCTGGGTTTTAGTCCTTCCTCTACCACTGCCCTGTCCCGTCGCTCATCCGGAACAAGGGGATGCTCCCTGGATGTGAATCGATGTTTCACTGCGGCTTTCTATAGACCATCGCACCCAAGGCATCAGGTGAAATCAAATGGCGTCTCTTTAAGTGATCTTCTGCTCAAGACATAGAAACCTGGCGACTTTTTAAAGGCAATTAGCTCAAAACTAGGTAGTTAAGAATGTCAACAGTGAAATGAATCCTGAAATGATGATTTTACAGTTAACATTTAATAATAGCCCTAAAAATGCCTGAATGGCACGTTTTAAATTGTGGAACCTCCAAAGAGGCTGTTAGACAGAAGTCCAAGGAGTTGTTCTTTGCTTTCAGACAGGTTGCAGGTGACCTCTCGGTATTTCTAACAGCCAGCTCAGGTGCCCGTTTCACCCCCTTGCTGCAGTTACTGCTGGCACAGAAGGACTTCTCTTCTAAAAGCTGTATTAAAAATATACACGGCACAGTTCAAATAATGTTCAAAAGCTGGTGTCTGTGTTATTGACATTGTAAACCACCAGTCGGCTGTCCCTTCCTCTTCTCTGGACATCCCCTGCCTGTGGCTGGTGGGGAAGTTAAGGCCGAGCCCAGCTGACTCAGTCAGCTCTTTATGGTCTTAACTTTTGTTTGGGGATCGAATGACTCGTCCACCTCTCTGATTCCTGTGTTTTCTGAGCAGGCTGAGATCTGCACCTTGTGCAGAAGGAGACAGAAAGCACAGACATCACACCATGAACTTCACAGAATCACAGAATCATTTGGTTGGAAGAGACCTTGAAGCTCCTCAAGTGCCCCCTCCGTGGCCCAGCACCGCCAGGTCCCCCCTGCCCCCTGTCCCTCAGCAGCACCTCCACACGGCTGGGAAACCCCTCCAGGGATGGGGACTCCACCACTGCCCTGGGCAGCCTGTTCCAATGCTTGACCACCCTCTCTGTAAAGAAGTTTTTCCTAATATCCAACCTGAACCTCCCCTGATGCAAGTTGGAGACTTCAACAATGGCCGCTGCAAGGCCAGGCATTGAGCACAGCAGAGAGGGTCAAATCAGACTCCAATTGCCGTGCAGTGAAAAGAAAAGAGCACTTTTATCCACCTTGAAAGGAAAACGAAGCGCTGTTGGCACTATAGAGGTACTGCTTTTCTTGCAGAGCAGTATTTCATGCTATCGCACCACCTTCATCACCCTTTTCTATCAGCACATGCCTGTCGCTAAAGGGGAAACTGAGCCCCGGGAAAGGTACCGAAGAGTCATGTTTGCCAGTCAAAGCGATTTCAATACGAGCACTGAACCAGCAGCACGCGTAGCGCAGCCCTTGTTCCCACTGGATTTGTTAACGCCCAGACTAACACCCCAGACTTGCGCCAGTGCTGGCTTTTCCTCCTCCGTGTTTTAGCATCCCGCCCAGGGAGGTAAGAGATGGCTGGACCTGACCGCTGTGGAAATGCACAGCCTCAGCACATCCCACCAGACAGTCATGGCTGAGGTCCCTGCTGGAACCAGGGCTACCCCAGGACCAAAGACAGGGGAGGTTCTTCTGACTTGTGCAAATCTTTGCCAAGAGCTGGTTTCAGCTGCATCCTCTCGTTTCCTCCTCGCAAGTTAAAGAAAATTTGAATTAGGACAAACCAAAAATTATTTAGGGCAACCATCCGTTTGGCTTGTGATAGGCACATCACCTCAGCCCTTCTTTCCAGAAGCCCATGTCTCTGCTGCCATCCCGTCACTGTCTCCTTTCATATGCTCTCCTCAGGCTGAAGACACTCCAATGTGGAACCACGGGGCAAATCCTTTCTTTTCTGGAGGTACTGGGGAACCTACACGGCCACAAAACTCCAGAAAAGAGCAAAGATGAGGACAACTCACAAAAACAGAAGCAAGAGCAAAATGAATAAATGACGGATGAATCTAAACCTCTGCTTTCTCCTGGGGTAACACCAGCAGGACACACCATCTACAAGGTTTCCTGCAGGGCTTGATGGACCACAGTGGGCAGGCCATCAAAAGAATCACAGGATCACAGGACCACAGAATGGTTTGGGTTGGAAAGGACCTTAAAGATCATCTAGTTCCAACCCCCTCCAATGGGCAAGGACACTTCCACTAGACCAGGTTGCTCCGGAAGAAGGGAGAAGTGGTCATCTAAGGGCAGCTGGAGGGTCTCCAGGGCTCGCACAGGCTTCATGAAGAGACAACTGTTATGAGCATTTGTATTGATCTCCTAAGGCAACCCCATTCATTTTGGGCTCCAAAAGACAGTTAATCTTAGTTAAGAATAAATACGCTCAATTATTGGAAAGGAAAAAATAGCAGTTTACTTATCGTGAGGAAATCGAAAGTAATTACTGTGGAAAAAGTGTTATTTTGGGGCCTAGAAGTGCAATACGTTAACTGTCATGATTTTAAAGGAAGTTGGCAAAGACCATTCCAGCACATCCCTCCCCGTGACCCAGGAAAGACTGGAGAGGCAGCAAAGAGGCACGAAACAGTCCTGCTCGGGCCTGAGGGCCCTTTTTGGAGCTCAATCCCCCCATTCGTCTTGGCACTCAGCATCAGGGTCGGTGCTGCCTGTCTCTGCAGATCTCACATGGGCTTTTTCTTCCCCTTCTCCTCTGCATCCCTCTGTACCAGCTGCCCACACCAGTACTTCCCAGGGATCCCAAATCCCGCAGCAGTCCCCTATTCCTCCTCCTCCACCTTTCCTCCTCACCCTCCCATTGAACGAACCTTTGTCTCCTGTTTTCACGCTGGCCCTTTCTCCGTTCCCAGGCTTTTATAAGAACGCGAATATTTCTACTGCAGATGCTCTGCTCGTGTGGCATTACATCAGCGCAGAACCATCTGCCAGGACAGCCCTTCAGCTGGGAAGCTGAACCCCAGGGTGCAATGGACAATGAAACTCAGCGGATCAATCCTCCGGCCGGAGAGGGACATGGAGAGCCCCCTCCCACTGTCCCACTTGCCTCAGCAGCTCTCAGACAGAGATGCACTGCTTGGGCAGAGGAAGACCTCGAGAACTTGAGACCTCTGCTTGGGTAGAGGAAGACCCTCGAGGCCCTGGGGCACTGACGTGAGGAGCCAGACAGTGGGTTTAGGGTTCATTAGGTATATGGTATGAGGCAGTTCCCTTAAAGTGACCCTGAGCTCAAACCACGATGAAGGAAAAACCAAGAGGATGATTTGTTTGCCAAGTTCAAAATATCTGGTACAGTTCTCTTGGATTATGAAGAGATGAAAGGCCAGGGGAAGCTGGTCTGAAGCTGGTTTATATTCATCTCCCTCTACTTATACTTCATGAGCAAGTCCCTTGCTGCACCTGGCTGCACTCAAAAGCAACATGCTCCCTGGGTGTCCTAGCTGGAGGGTGTGCAGACAGTTATGTCCCCAGCCTGTCCTCCCAGAAGGCATTTCTATACTACAGACTCTTCCATTTAACACCATAGGCCCATCCTTGAGATTTGTCCAACCTGGACCCTCTGACACTCCCACCATTCCCCCTCTGCACCTCCCACCACCCCAGTTGTTTCACTGTGGTGAAGAAGATTTGCCTTTCCTGACTCTACAACATCATCTGCTCTCGCTGCCTTTAAGTGTGCCAGTGTCCCTCGAGCCCAAGCTGCTGCACTTCTTATTTGCTCTGAAAACAGTCAGTTAAGACTCTTCCCAGGCTTTAGTAAGCTCTCAGCAAACTGTCAAAGAAAAACACGCTTTCCAGTCATTGTGGCAGCCTTTACACTGCTTTAATCTGCTTGAAGCCACTTGAAACTGCTAGGAAACAGCAACGCTGATGTTCTAGCACTCAGCTGCCAGACAAGGAGACCTTCTGCTACCACCCAACATAAGCAGCCCCTCCTCAGTGTAGGTCGTGGTTTACAACAGTGTCGTCATCATGTGGTGGTGTCCAGATTTGTTTCCAACAGAGACCATGAAGAAGTTGTTTGGAAGAGCTGAGAACCTCCCAGTGACTGTCCCAAATGCACAATGCCTGAGTCTGTGTGTGATCGCCTCCTTCTGCCACCAAGCTCTCGGTACCAATGCCCTGGGATGTCCCACTGACTTAGGGGCAGTGTCTCCCTGGCTGATTCCCAGAGCTGCCTGGAGATCTCACATCCATCATCCACAGAAAGAGCTGAGAAACATTCTCAACGTAGCCCCTCTTATCGGTAATCTCATGCAAGTCATTCGCCAATAAACGTATTCCCCTTTCTCTTCAGGCCATGTGATCTCGCTAATTAGGTAAAGTCCTCTCAATTAACCCATCAATCACCCAGGATAATGTTTGCAAACTAGGGTTTCACATTCAGTTGCTGGCTGGTATCTTGTCACTGGGGTCATGGTCCTACATGCCATCCCACAAATCAAGGCTCCTCTGAGGGTCATATCCGACCCCGCTGTCTCTGTAGGGGTAGAGGATCTCCAAAGCCCTGCCTTAGGAAGAGCTGCATGCTCAATCCTGACCCTTGCCAGTGGGAGAGCAGCAGCCAAGGGGATTCAGGCAGAGGCATCCGCCAAGGCCCCTCCAGCCCACCTCCCCCTCGCCCCTTCTGCCCTCTCCTGGCCACGCCAGGAGGCAGGAGCCAGGTGCCACAGCCTCGTTACTGATCTATGTCCTTAAACAATGACAATTATCCTGTCTAGAAGCTTTGATCAGTAGGACACAGACACATGCCATCCTCCCTTGCTTCCCCTTCAGGGGTGTGGGGTTGCTACCCTTCAGCCCAGAAAGCAGGAGGTAGGTGCTGTTATCCTCAGCCCTAGTTTTCCTGCATTTAACGATTGCTGATGTCCTCTGTCTCGCTTTTGGCATGTGATGGTCATTTCTGGGAAGCTGGATCCCTGAAGGCACCTCTACTGACATTTGGGGTCCTTCCATCCGGTCACTCCTCCTCTGTGGATCTAAGCAGGGAAAATGTTCTGGCGGCGGCTTTTCCGCGCTGTGAAGATGTTCAGGCTCCTCAGCAGCTCTGCAGCCCTGAACTTGTCCAGCAAATGCGTTTAACAGCATCTGCAGCTGCACTTTCCTGTCTCACAGTGCAGAACCCTCTATCCCAACTCGTTGTTCTGGTGGACCTCACTGGCCTCTCTCCTGCAAGGCGATGTTTTTTACAAGAGCAAGTCAAGTCCTATGCAGAAGAGCATTGTATCAGCACAGCACTATTTGTCCCGTCAAAAAGAAAAACTGTTGGTTTAACCAAATTTCGATAAACAGGCATCAGTCCTCAATTATTATTAGTCTTCCTTCAACTCTGCATTACTCAGCTGCCCTGCTGCTTGTGGTGGTTTCCCCATGGCTGGAGTAACCTGGAACAGGCATTTTGTCTTCCTGCTGGCTCTCTGGAGCTTCCCCCTTGCTTTGTTCACTGGAAATCTCTGTTAGTGTTTCAGAGAATTCCTCAGCCTGACATTTTTTAAGCCTTTGATGCATTTATCTGGAGACATCGACTTTAAAACACCTTCATTTAGCTGTAAATCAACCCCTCTAAAACAATCCCTGTTCAGGTGGTGATTATCATCATCGCTTTTCTTTTTCAAAAGAAGTGCCCTCCCTGCCCAGCTCCTTGCTTGGGTACCACAGTTACCCCGCAGCAGGGTGATGCTGTGGGTGGGCTGTCCCGCTCCTCCTCTGCAGAGGAGATACCTGTGCTCAGCGAGGGACTGTCCCGCAGCGTCTCACTGGAGTCATCTTCTGTCTCGTAACACAAAGACTATAAATAAAGGCAAAAGCAGGATTTAGTCCCCTGTGGACCAAACCCAAGGGCAGAGGAGACCTTTGCAGAGGAGATCAGAGCTCTGCCTCTGTCACCCCTTTAACACTTCAATCCCCCATTTGAAAGCAACATGCTGGGTTTGATAACAAAGGGCTCCTCGAGTCTGAAAGTGTTTTCTGTGTCGGAAGGGCCTGAGAGCAGGCGGCCATCCGCGCTCTGCGCTTGCTGTGAGAGACAGATCTCAGCCAGCACTCCTGCCTGTGATGTTAAAGGCTTGTGTTTCTAATGAATACGGCAGCTGAATGCTACGAAATTTCGCTTGTGTTAGAAAAAAAGGGGGTGGTTTTGTGGGCTCGATCCCTGCTGTAAGGGAGCTGCCAGGATCCCCACGGGTTGGGAAGCACAGCGAGAGAAATCATTTCAGAGCTGAACAGTTACCCACACCTCACAGGGCATCCGTCCACAGCTCAGCTTTGCAGACAAAGGTGAGCACGACAGCAGCAGACACAAAGTCCTACGGCAGCCACGGGCCACGCCGCGG
>NW_010414489.1:22711-31067 GCF_000710305.1 Buceros rhinoceros silvestris
CAAACGCCCCCGCCCACCCGCGCCCGGCCCGGCCCCCCGCCGCTATCACAGGGCTGATCTCGAGCCAGGAACTGTGCCTGACTCCACGCTCCGCACAGGGACTGCGGGTACAGCAGGGCGCGCAGAGATAGATCACACAGTCTTGAGCAAGAGGATCATAAGATCAGGAACAATTCGGGTTGGAGGGGAGCTCAGGAGGTCTCTCGACCTGCTGCTTAAAGCAGAGTGAATGTTGAATTGAGACTGGGTTGATCAGGGGTTGAAATTACAGTGCCTAATAATGCGGTTTTGAGAGCCCCAGCATGCTGAAACATCACCTTCTGCAGACAGCGAAGTGTTAATGGAGCAGAAAGCCCCTTTCAGGAAGACACCGCTGGAATGGTCTTCCTGTGGGACAGACAGTTTGGGACAGACCGAGGCAGAACAGCAGCAGTGATCAGCGTTTAGAATGGTGCAGGAAGAGGATGAAGTGATAAACCAGTGAACAGCCACGCTTGCTGTGAGGAGCGACTCCACAGCAAAGGTGTGTTTGTGAAGCATGAAAGACGCGTGGTGTTAGTGTCGTTGGTTATAGAAATATGTGACCGGGAAAGGCTGGAAAACCCACATCAGGCTTCTGTGAATGAGAGTGCACATAAAGGCTGTGACTTGATTTTCCTTGGATTAGGATTTAGAGCTGTGATCTCCCCGGGTTGTGCGATGCGATTGCCTCAGTTGTCACGCTGAGGTAAACATATCTTACCGTATAGCTAGTGTGAGTTTGCACATCTAAACCATGTTGTCACAGGAGCTGGTCATCCCCCTTGGCCGCATCCACACGCTGTAGCGATAACGCGTAGTGCCAACACTGCCCTTAGCGCTGACGGGATCTTGGAGTATCGAATGCAAACAGCACGCCAACCCCGCAGCACTTGCTGCCAGGACACAGACACTCGCAAATCCTTCAGCTGTGGCACTTACTGAACAGAGATTATTTTTAGAGAGCTGTCTGGAGAATGAATCTAGAGCTGCTGGCACGCGGGAGAACTGTGTCTTTCTCAAATACTGCTCCAGCCGTGAGTTGCCTCCAGACCTAAGGCCAAAGGCAGTTTGCTGGCCAAGCCACTGCTGCGTGCAAAGCTCCAGCCGTTCCAGCAGAGCCCTCTGACATCTGCTCCAGCGGCAGGGATGAGGAAACAGCTGGCTGTGTGGTCAAAGCATCCACCGAACCAAAATGCAAATTAACTGGCTCCCCACATGTAGGAGTGATGCTGTCTGCTCCTTTCAGTGCAAGATTAAAATCTGTTAGAGGATGATGCCTCTGAAGAAACTCAGCTTCTAACAGTGGTGGTGGAGGCAGAACTCCTTGAACGGACCTCGTGGAGATCAGCAGGTCCATATGGGTTGACCACTGTGCATTTCCACATGCTGGAGCAATATTTTTTCCAGAGACCTCACTGTATTTATTTAATGGTTCCCCGTGCTGCAGAGCTGTGTGTCAGCACTCAATTCTGGGACCCAAGGACTTCTGGAGAACGTTACTGTGTTTAAAAAAACTCCCGGAGAGACAGAAAATACCTTGCAGACTTTACTAAGGAGTGTCAGAAAGGCAGATTTGGAGTTCGGCGTGACCAGACTGTCTTCTAGGAGGAAAACTGTCACTTCCAATCGAATGAACGATTCACGTCTGCCAATGCAGTTCCTTAGCAGTTGAAATCTTCCTGGGGGAGACATTTGTCAGTCATCACTGCACCATCCTCAGACCAGAGACAGCACAGCAGAGCCCATCACCCAGGCAAGGGGGGGAATGTGGGGGCCAGAGAGGAGCCAGCAGAGCTCCCCAGGGTCACGGAAACAAACCTGGTGGTGGAACACGGTCACACACAGCAGTAGATGGCAGAACTGGGGCCGCATTTAAAAAGAAATAGAAGAGAGCGAGCAATCCCCACTGGTCATAAATCACCGTGGGGTTTATCGTGGCGAGAGCAGCTGAAGCAGAGCGCCGTAACCGTGAGTAATGCACAGCCAGAGAAAATGATCCCGCCAGCACAGCTCCACGGGAGCCACTGCTTGTGCTCCCCCGCTCGGATCTGCGATGGCACTCGGTGGTGTGGCACTCGCATGGAGGTGCAGCAGAGACAGGCACGAGGACCGAAGGAGAGGACCTCCCTTGTTCTGCTGGAGGGGGATAACCCTTACCCTTAGCAAGGGACCGCTAGCCCAAGTGACCACCAGACCAAGGGGACACTGGTACATCCTCCCCTCGAATGTAAAATAAACTGTAAATATCATTAATATTTAAGCATGCAGTTGCTGATTGTCACTTGGAGCAGTGACAATTTAGCGTTAAAATTAGACATAGCACAGGGGAATGAATATCAACCACATGGACCAGACTAACGTATTTATTACTGATTTTTATGTTTACACAGTCTTTCCCCCACATTTCTTGTAATTTCGGCTCTTCCTTCACCCTCACCTTGCTTTGCTTGTTGCCTTGCTTTTAGACAAGCATTACATTGCTGAAAAGTTTCTTTCCATCAGCCCTCCCTAGCCAAGGAAGCAAACCCACTACAGAGATGTCAGTAAAACAGGGGAGTGTCTGGCTTTAAAGCAGACATAGATGCTGAGGAAGAAGAATTTCGTGGTGTGGCCCTGAAGTCACGCAGAAAAGTTGCAACGGAGCAGAAAGAGGGCAAAGGAGCCTCAGACCTTTGTCAGCGTGTCCTCTCTTTCTCGGTCATGGTTGCAGTATTTGCTTTACACACCTCTTCTAGTCTAGGGTTGACTGTACCTGTTGTGTTTGAGGAGGAAAGAGGAGGAAAACACACACTGGTTGAGCTGGTACCGGCCAGCTCTTCCCAGAGTACCAGGGAGCCTTCAGTCCAGACCTGCCTGGGATTTTCACGCCTAAGTCATGGCCGTTGCAGAGCAGCCTTTCCCCATGGCAGACCCTTCTTGGGTGGGCCACCTACGCCCTTCCTTGGAGAAGCTGAGTGGATGCACTGGGGAGATGATACTTGTCCTTCAAACGTGCCTGCGCTGGTGTTTGCTCCCCGTCACAGTGGCTCTCCTGCGGCCAGGGAACGCAGCCAGGACCCTCGTCTTGCAGACAGGAAGCTGAACCCAGCTGCTCAACTGCTTAATGGGTTCTTAAGTGATAAAGTAAGATCCTACCCAGATGTCCAGGCACACATGGGTCCTCCACAATTTCAGTGAGAAGAAATTACTCTTCAGTCTGCTGCCTGAGACTTGATAAATCAGATTAACCTGTCCCAGCAATGATGGATTGGTCCTCCTGCTCTTGTACAACACTCCAGAGCAGGACTGGAATTTAGATGTCCCCACACCCCTGCAGTGAGGAGCCACCTGTCTGCGGCCAGGCCCGGGAAAGCCACAGTCCGGCTTTGTACAGTGGCTGAAACGGGGCTCAAGATCTTCTCTGCCCCTGCCGCGGGCAGTTCTCCAAGAGATGGAAAAGGCACAGCCGAAGCCACTCCAGCAGAACTCAGTGCCTCGCCCTTGGATGAGCTTTGAATAGTGGTATAAAACCTGGGACAGCAATGGCATGATTGTGTGAGTGTTAGAAGAAAAGGAGACTCTTTCCTGGGTTTCCGTGGAGTCTACTCTGTCTGCTCTTGCAGCCCTGCTGCCCCGAGTCTCTCTGCTGGAGGAACATCAACAACAAAAGTTTGACTTACAGTTGCATCCAGATATCCACCAAGCCCCAACCTCCCCAGTCCATCCACCACAACATGATTTCATGCAGTGCTCAAAGGCATCGGTCAAGTGCTTGGAGACATCTGAAGGACTCTGGGGTTTACAGGTCTGTCCTCAGAGGCAGCTCAGAAGAGCTACTTTAGTAAAATTGCTCAAGGTACCAATTTTAATGCATTATAGCTCATCGTGTGAGCCGAAACAACAGTCAGCAGGCACAGCCGGCTGTGACAGTTCAGCCCATACAGCACGTACAGCTACCTCCACCTACGGTAAAGTTTGTGGTCTTCATCTCTCCCAAAGCCTATATGGGCTTTCGACAAATAAAGCTGCCTCACTGCACATCACTACAACACGGAAATCAAATGCTCGCACTCTGAGGAGGGAAGACTGATGTGTGTAAATTACACCTTCCCCAAACGCCACTCTCCTCCTCTTCCCTCGAGTCTGCCCAGTGCTGTGGTTCGGAAAGGCCTGTGCTGGGGAAAGAAGAGATAAACGTCTTTTCATCTACCCAGTCGTGGTTCTTACACTAATCAGAACAAATCAGCAGATTTAAGGTACACATCTCAGCAGCCGGTTGTCTTTCTAATATTACCAGGCATTAATCACCAAAGAATGATTTTTAAATTAGTTACCAGTGAGCCACTGGAGAACTGCAGTGATGTAAGCGCTGGCATTGCTGAACTATTTCTTGGAAAGATAAGTCTGTATCACCTTCCCTTTGAGAAGTGGATCCACCTTTACCCTGAAATATCATAATCACCAGGTGCCAGTAGAAAACTCCTGGACAGGCTGCACTACCGTTCCTGCAGGTTTTGGTGGCGAATTCAGTGACGCAGCAAATGTGACTGTGCTGAGACTTGGCTTGTGTTTGAACGAAGGCGGCTGCAGCTCCTCTGGCTTTTCGTGCTTTAAATTGTCCCTTCTCTAGAGGATCCTCCCTGAAGTCTGCAAGCCCTGCTGTAATGGATGGTGCTCAGGTTGTGGGTTCTCTTCCCTTAGGGAGAGATGAAGGGAGTGATGCTCCTGCTCCGGGAGCAGCTGAGCACCAGGAGTGGGAGGGCTCAGGGTTTGGAGGCACCGTGCAGGAGGACAAGAGATGCAGCAGGGAGCCTGCAGCTCCAAGCAAGACTCAGCAACCACTGACAAGACCAAAGAGCAGAGAATAAAGCTAAGAAAAAGTCCTCCTAGAGACTCCTAGAGCTGTGCAGGGTTCACTGCAAGCGGGAAAGCCGAGCGTCGGAGCAGGCAACCACCCACAGGAGAGATGAAGATACACTCATAAACCTATTTCTATTCCATCTTTTTTTCTCTAGCTCCTTGGATTTGTCTTTATTTATAAATTAAATATTATAGGCTTTATTCTAAAACGCCTTGGGGTTTGGCTGTGAAAACTTCTTCTGACTTCTTCTGAGCTCTCTCTAAGAGAAGTTCTGACCACGGGGCTCTGTCAGACTCAAGTCTTCATCACATCTACACAGATTTTAATCTTTGGCCAGAAGGGCCGAGAAATTCTTCTTGTTCCCAAGATCAAGGGCTTGGCATTCGAATTTCTGTCTCATCGCCCAGGCAGAGGCTTTCTGGAGCTGTGTGAGGAGGTCACAGCATTCAACCCCACACTTAAAGCTGGGAAACATCCCGCGTCAAAGGAGGAATCAGCTGAGCGTGGGTAACTCAGCACAGGCCTCAAAAACAACCTCCTCCTTCAACACGTTGCCTCGGGACAACGCAACAAGAGTGGGAGATTCCAAACCGTAAACAGACCGAAAACTTACTGCTGCTTGCCTGGGGCATTGAAACAGAAAAAACAGTTTTAATGGGCTGCAGAGCAAATTAGTGATGAAACCTCACATCTGCTGAAATCTCTGGGGCTGCAGCAGCGGCTGCCAGGGGAAAGCAGAAAGTTGTCGTGGTGGAAATGAGCCCACAGGATTGCAGCGAGGTCCCCTATAAATTACTGGGCTCAGGGAGGGATGGAGGACCTCGTACCTCGATTAAATCCAAATGGTTTCATGCAGGAGTATTTGGCTTCTGATTGGTATGTTTGTTTGTTTGTTTGTTTGTTTGTTTTTACTTTCGGAATAAAAGTGAGTCTCCGTATGGCAGCGAAGAAGCCAACAGCTCACGAGACAGTGGGAGCCAAGGAAGAAGTGGCCATTAAAAAACCAGCAGGTGGTTTTCAAGGGAGACCTGTTTCATTATCAGTCAGCCAACCTTCCTGGGGCTGAATTTCACCCCCACACATTAACAAAACCCCAGTCCTCCACCCCTTAGCAAATTCAGCCGAGGGGTATTTTCCCAACCTGCAACCTATTGTGTTTCTTTGATACCAAACGTAGATGTAAAAAGCCAGGAGAGTCAGGGCTTGGATCTGCCTCGTACAGTATTTACTTTCCATGGTACCCACCGGCTTACAACACTTTAACAACTTGCCCTCCTTTCCTGTAAATGTGTCTTCAGTAAACTAAAGCAATTAATATTGAAGACAATCAATACTGCAGCCAACAGAGGTTTTTTCAGGTGCTGTAATAGGTATCGTGCGGGTTTATTGTGGAGTTTATTGATACTGTAATACATCATCCAAACCCCACTGTAGTCTCTGAGATAGTCTAAGCCCTTTCCTGAAGAGTGTTTACATGTGAAACGTACGATTCGATGTCCCTGCCGTGAGTCTAGGGCTTGGTCAAAAGTAGAATTTCCTACTGCGTGATATTCCAAATACGAAGGAAAATGTAAACGGGTTTCATCAATACATACGAAGTAAGAGAGTTTAAGTCACTCCCCTGCACTTTCCGAAAATGAAGTGCTAATTGTCATCACCTTCTGGGGAGTGGAGGTTTCCCTGGGTTTAATCACAACGTGCCGGGAGATGAGAGGCAAACCTGAACTAACCCCCGCCCCGGCTCCTCGGTTCAGGTTCAGTATCAGCTCCAGCAAAATCAAAATATGCGGTGAAGACCCAGATGGGTGTAATTATTCAGGGAGACATTCCTCCTGGTCCCAGATTTCAGACTCATGGAAAGAGCTTTCTATCACCAGGCAAGTCGAGGTCCCTGATGAAAACTCCTCCGGCACATTTTTCGTGTTAGCTTTTGAAATGACCTCTGGATATTTGGTTCTGGGGGAATTTCAAGAAATATTGAAAAGTGACAAATTGAAAAGCACCCGAAACACTGTCAGACTTCTTTTGGATTTTGCATTTAATTGAATTTTACCCTGCATTGTCCCAAAGTGTCACTGAGATATGATGTGTCTTTTATAGCTTCTGTGAAGTGTTATTTTCCTGCCACAACAGAACGCGTGGAGAGCAACCGAGATGGGTTGTGCGTAGACACGTTATTAAAAGCTCCCTGCGCTTTCTGATCTACGTGCACTTTCCACCAGCAGATGGGAGCGCTGGTCCCACAGCCCATCCCAGCACCGAGCCTAGTGCCAGTCACAGAGGTTTAAGATGAGACAGAAATTTCAACACGAAGGCAATGCTCTCAGAGAGAAACGCGACGTTTTCGTGTCCTCTGTGTGACCAGAGTGAGTGCAGAGGTGGGTAAAACCCTTCTGGGGCACCACAGCCCAGCCGTTGTGCTGAGGAGGGTTGGGATGACCAGGCTGGTAAGAGGCTGCTTTGCCCATCTGCACCTTTTCCCTTTTGTGGGTGTCCTGGGCAATGTCAATAGCCGCGTGTTCAGGAGCAGAGCAAATGGATCCTCTGCTGCTGTGAACACGATCTATTCTCTTCTGTTCTGTTCTGTTCCGTTCTGTTCTACTCGACATCTATTTCTCTTGGGGGGATGATTTCATTCAGAAGCTGTTACTGATGCTCTGCCCAGCTGTGAGTCCTCTTCCATAGCACAATAGGCAGCGGTCAGGAATAGAAATGCCTTTTCCTTTGCGAGGACCCCAGCATGATTTACCAACCGTCCTGCCACCCTGTGGTGTGCACACACACAGCCCACAGCGAGTGGTGTCCCTTACTGGGGCACAGCCCAGCGAAGGGACAAAGGCCTGAACAGCTGCCTGAGATCAGGCTGCTGCTGTCACCTCTAAAGGGGACCCCAGGGAAGACCCGTCTTCATGGCCCACATCCTTCCAGCTTGAAGGTCCTCAGGTCTCAGCCAGATGAGAAGCCACCTCTGCAGAGCCTGGAGCCAGGCACTGCAGAGCTCCCTGCTGCTGGCAGCCATCAGGGCTGGTCACTGGGGGAAAAGAGGGGCACGGGCTGCGGTGCTGGGTGACCCGTGCAGCGAGCAGCCTCTGCGAACAGGAATCGTGCCTTGGCTGCAGAGGAATGAAATCACAGCCACGGCCCAGCCAAACAACCATTTCCAAAAAGGCCCCCGAGCTCCAGCAGTACGAAGCTGCATTGGTTGTTCCGGGGATCAGCGACATGAGCTGGCAGGGCTGCGGTTGCAATGTTCCCCTGGCATCGGTCATGGCAGCGCTGCTAACCTCAGCCTCCGGGCAGTGGAGTGGCAGATTAGGGGCTCTCCCCTCCGAGCCAGGCACAGCAAGCCACAGCTCTCACGACTGTGCAAACGAGCGTGCAGCACCCACGGTGTCTCCTGGTCCCTGCTGGTTCCCCACCGGAGATGGGTGCTGGACCTCTCTGGGAAGCAGCTGTGTGAGCAGTGGCGGGGGGGAGCGGGGGGGGGCGGGCGAC
>NW_010414489.1:31184-42690 GCF_000710305.1 Buceros rhinoceros silvestris
CAGACACAGCATGGGGGGGTGGTGTCGCCTTTGTGCATTCGCCCATTGAGCAGGAGGACTCAGACAAGCAAGTCCTGGCTGGTCAAAGCAGTGTGCAAGGCTGACACGCAGCACCCCCTCCCACGGCTTCCCCAAGTGCCTTAGGAACCGTCTCATCCAGCAGCATGGTCTGATGGTGCTCTGTGGTGCAGCAAAGTGCCGTACAGGAGTCCCAAAGCAGCAGCAGCAGCTCTCCAGGGCAGTGAAGGTGTCTCCAACGTGGGCATCTCCATCCCAGCACAACACCTGGTTCCTTTTGGAGATAGTAGAGGCCACAGGCGTGGCCCGGGTTGAGCAGTGACATACCGCTCAGCACATCCTTCACCATCTCTGGTGAATCACGTCCTGAACTCCACTGAGTGTAGTGATGTGCCACTGCCTATAAGAAGATCCTGGGATGGTTTAGCTCAGATGTAACCACCTCCAAAACAGCCACCTGAATTTCGTACTCTTGGAGCAAAGACCCATAACAAAGGACGTACAATCCAACTCCAAAACCCTCAGCTTGGCCCAGCTGTGGGACGCTCACAAGAAACCGGTGTTGTAAGAGCTGCCACCAGGGATGCCCAGGTTGCATCAGGGCTGTATGTAGCCTCCTTCTCCCCTACGTTCAGTCCACATCCATCCTGATGCTGCTGCACGTCTACCCTGCCCAGGAAGAAGGCAGAGATTCTGAAACGCTGCTTTAGTAACCAGCTCAGCTTCTCTAGATAGAATAATAATAATAATGATAAACCGGAGTGCAGCATCTCCCAGAATACTGTTTTTGTTTTGAACAGAGCCCCTCTCTCAGGGACTGACAGATATTTTCCTTTTTTCCCTACTCAAAGCCCTATCTCAAAGTCTTTTCTTCCTGCTCTATAAACAAATTGTTTTCTTAATTTGACACATGCCGGTGCCTGCAATTCTTTTTGTGTTATTCTCTTGCCAGAAGGGTGTTCCCAGTCAGAAATTTATAGAATCACAGAGTTTTTTAGGTTGGAAAAGCCCTTTAAGATCATTGAGTCCAACCATGTATGCCCGTTCTTCCCTAAGAAATGGGCGGTTGGATGTTTTCCTGGTTGCCTGCACTTCTTTCATCACCAAAAGGGCCTATTCAGCCTGGACCGGGCACACGGGAGCATTTCCAGCTCAAGAATATTTTTAATTGGTTCCATTTCAAAAATTCGGCTGCACAGCTCTTGAAAGAGTCTTAATTCTTATTAATTTTCCCAACAGCAGACATGGCCTTCTTTTGATGTGCAAATTTTAAACTGTTTTTTTCCCCACTCGGTGCAGATTGGGATCTTTGGGAAATGAATATTATACGAGTGCGGGGGGAAGGGAGGAATGGATGGGGGGGGACAGACACGGTGTGAGCATCGGGATCAGGAGAAATCATGCAGCAGCCTCCAGAAAACGACTGATGGCTCTTCCAGAAATAAAAAGAAGACACTGTGGGTCTTGGTGTGGGCTGGGGGAGGAGGTTCATGGCTGCACCCTGCGATACCCAGAGGTGCTGCAGCCATCTGAGTGCTGTCTACAACACCTGACAACGCCAGCAGCTCCTGCTCCTCCACCCCCGGGTGTCTACCAGGTCCATCATCAGCGTGCCGTGCTCAGAGCCGAGGTCAAGGCTGATTGGTGGTCAGTGCTTTTACCTGGAGCTGTACTCCCACTCCTCACTGTCCAGAACGGGGCAGGAAATACACCATTTTATCTGTGAGTTTAATTTATCACTATTTCAGTCACATCTTCTGGAGCCAAGGTTATACAAGTGTTTTTCTGGGTGAGGGCCCTTCCAGCATGGAGCAGAACTTGCCCACGTCCCTGCTTGCATTGTGCCTCCCTGATCCAGTGGGAGTGGAAAGACCCAAGAGGCTGATGTACCTGAGGCCCTGCCTCTCCTCCCACCCTCGCCCTTACCTTCATGCACGCACAGGTCCCCAGTCCCAAACCAGTCCTCAGCTGTAGTGCTCTCAGCACCATCACAGGGCTCTCAGGAACCCCAAGGCCACACAGTCCTACCAGCAAATCCCATCTGCAGTAGGTACTTGACCCTGCGGGGGCTCTTTGCAGAAGACAGCCCCTCTCCATGACACCAAGGTCACTGGGTGCCCAGGGAAAACCTATATAATTTGTCACAGGCAATAGGAAGCATCCAGAAGCACCAGGGAGTTCCAACCAACACCACCTCAGGTGGTCAGGCCAAGGAGTGAGCTTCTTCCCGATGTGCTCTGTGACCTGGTGCTGCCTGGAGGACGTCTGTGGCTGAGCTGTGGCACCTTCCACTGCTCCGAGAGCACCAGTATGCCATGAAGAGGCCATGGAGGAGGGACGTTGCTTCCCCGTTGTGTCACAAGAAGGGAAACGGATGGCATTAGGGCAGTGAGCCACACTGGTGTGTGGTGGGTTCACCCCTGCATGAGCGCTCTCTTTCCTACCACTGTGCGCTGGGAGCCCCTCCACGAAGACACACCTGGGCTTGTGTCTCTGCAACCGGGGTGTGAGGCAGGTCTGAGATCTAGCAATGGCTTAAGCAGATGTTCAAGCAGGAGCACGTCTGTGGAGGTGGCCTCAACACCTTGAGGGGCTACTGAGCTTCTGCGAGTTGTGTCTGTGCATGAACCTCTAGGCTGCTCAGCCTTTCCCCAAGGAAATGGGCAACAGAACCATTTTGGCCTTCAGATGGCTCTTACCTGAAGCAATACCCCCAGCAGGCAAAGGCTGAGGGGAAATTCCAGTTTTGGTCACTGCTTTGGAGGAAAGTTGTCTTCCAGGAAGAAAGAATCTGAAGAAAACTCAAGTAGAGGCAATGAATCACCATTCACAGACTGGGAGGAGCTTGTGTGGGAAAAGGAAAGAAGGAAGGAATGTGTCAGAGGTGTCACTGCAAGGAATACAAAAAAAAGGAGCAGCAGCAATGGAAATCTCCGGAGCGATCTTCCAAACACTCATCAGCAACTTATTTCTCTTCCTTTTATTGGCTGAGCGGACTAATCTGCCGTGGCCAATAAATTAAAATAGCTGTAAAACATTCTGTACGACACCATCGTTATTTTTCCCTGTACCTCATTGCAACCCTTGTCACCAGCCTGCACCGTTACGGGCTGCATCTGCCCTGCAGTCCCTGCACCCTGCGTTCACTGGCTTCCACCAGCACCCTCACGCCACCTCAGGCTTTGGTCGCTGCAGGGTACAGCCCCTCACTTCGCAGGTATGAGCGACACTCGATCTGGAAACACACCCTTACATTTAGCAGTATTAAAGCACGTGCTGACTGCAGCCCCGACTGTCAAGTAACTCAGATCATTCTATAAAAACCGACTTGTCCCTGTGCACCGATTTGTGCCAACTGCAAAATCCATGAGATGATTTAATATATGCTTGACTCTGGCTCATTGGCGAGGATTAAGACGTTCACAGCGCCCTCCCAGGAACTCGTACCAACTTTGCAGGAGTTTATGACCTTTTCGGGACATCATATCCCCAGCAAACTGTTTCAGTGAGGGGACTCAAAGACATCAAGGGACTATATATCAAGTCAACCAGGAAAGAAAGCGATACGTAATTTGGGAAAAGGCATTCACAATCCGGCTATGAAAATTACTTCTGTTAGCTCTGCCCAGTATGAACGAGGGACCCAAAATGGTAGTGGAGCCATCCTCAGTGGAACCCAGTCCTCGCAGAAATACGTCAGAAGAATGCTACTTAAAACACACCGTGTCGGTAAAATGATGAGTCGAGAGCGATGACATGGAGCCAACACGGAGAGTTCAAGCTTGACTGTAATATGGAACTTATGTAAAAAAATAAAGGGGATGATAATAAATGTGCAACGGAAAGAATTCATCTTTTGGTTCGGAAGTTCTGCTTTAGAGCAAAACACAGATGCCCAGTCTGTCTCAACAGAAACGTTACCCAATCCCAGTCTGGAGTCAGCCGACGCCACTGCGCTGCCTGCATGGGCGCATCTGTGGCTCTGCGAGAGTTTTGTGTGCCGAAGAAGGAGATCCTGCGAGCCCAGGGAGGTGGCGGGCACTTCCCATGCGTTCTCCCCGTACCAGAAGCCGGCCCAGCAGGGCTAGCTGGCTGACTACAGGGCTCAGAGAGGGGGGCAACAGGTAGGGTGCAAAGAAAAGGCAGCGCGGAAAGGTTACAGCAGGTGAGACCAGTGCTCGGGAGGGACTGACGCTTCCCAGGTGACTTGCAAGGGTCTCCCCTTGCAAGGGTCTCTCTTGTCTTGGCCGCCAGCATGGCTGAGATCTGGCTGCACAGCTGCAGAAAGAAAAGGGACAAGTGCTTTAGCACCTGTTTTGCTTCATTGCATCTGATCGACCAGCCCAGAAAGGACATTTCTGGCAAGCGACGATGATGGCCTGCTGGTGGAAGTGAAAATAAGTGGCAGAGGAGCCAAATGTTTCTGATGTTAGGAAGAAACCATCTTCCCACCCTTGCTGGAAGGCATGACCACCATCAAGTACCTTCCCCATCCAGTCCCAGAGGGACACCCTGTCTCAATTCAAAGCGAAGAAAGCCACCAAGTACTGCCAGTGCTGACTACCTGAGGAAGCCAAGGGGTTGCACTCGGCATGGATAGGGAGTCCGGAGCCATGGCCGTAGTGGTTTAGATGTACCCCATAGGGTCCCCTGGCTGGCCACAGGGCTAGGAAGAGATACGAGATGGCCAGAGCAGGTCTTGGCCAGAACCATGTGCTTGGATTCCTCTAGCTGAAGGAGGAGGAAGGTTTGAGGTTCCTGAGGAGGAAGGGTTGAGGTTCCCCAGGAGGAGGCAGCAGAATTTCTTGCCAAGCCTGACATCTCTGGCAGCATCATCACTGGAGGTTGCCCTGAGAACTGACAGGGAGGAAAACCCATCTGAGGGGCATCATTAGTCCCTCACACTTTCACTGCCTTCTCCTCTTGGGTGGGCCTGGAGTAGATTTTAATGTTCTACACGATGATGTTACAAGCCAGATCTTGCTGTGAGTGGTGGAACGCAGGGGCTTTGTTTGAGTTTCGGAGTCTCTCAGCGGCAGATTTCCCTGGCAGCTTTGATGCGATGTCTGTGCGAATTATTGCGGGTGGATTTTTAGCACACACCTCTGATCAAACGTCTTCATCAGGGTTGCTGAGAAAGAGAATAGAATCAGCTCAGTTTCTCCTGAGCTTCCAGCTCGGTTTCCTCTTCACCAGCTCAGCCTGGGTTTTCGCAAGCCCACAACGTGGAGAAGTGGCGAATTTATCAGAAAATCTACACCCTGGGACAAGGCAGTGAAAGCAGCAATGGTTCAGCTATTGATCTCCCCCCAAAACATGTGGGAATAGACTAAGCCCAGACCCAAACTAGCGAAAATGGATTTAGTTACAACTGGGATGTGCAGCCGGTTCACACCAGGGCCCTGCAGACAGCACGGGCACGGACAGGGGCGTCTCTGCACGAATAGGCCACCAGTGTCCACAGAAGACATTCTGTCCCCAAAGTCAGTGATCCCACCACCCCCCAAAGCCCCACTGCTCTCTCCGGGGGTGGGGAAGTGGGATTCCAGTGGGAGGCCTCCATCCTGATCTGTCATGGTGGAGAAAACACAGCTCAGGTGCACCCATGGGAAAAGATTTGTCCATTTAAATACGAAAATTAGGAAAATGGTAACTCTGGGCTTCTGACTTTATTGAGGACAGTGCGAAGAAAGGAGGGGGACCTGTCACTAATAAGCATTTGAAACTTTCCTGTATCTTAACTGAAGGTATGAGGCTGAAAAGTGTTACAGGAAAGTCCAGTTCCCAAAAGTTTAATTAGGTGTTGGCATATAATATGCATTAAAGGTTCGTAGATTTTAAGCAGTGCACAGAAAACTCAATACACCTGAAATATAACCTGCCTCTGTGAACAGCACAGCCACGGTACATCTTCCAGCAGCTCCCTGCCCCCTCCCTGCCACGACACCCTTAGTGGGTGGGAGTGACTAGGAATGCTGAGGGAAACCAACCAACGTGAGCAACCTATGACCAAGGGGCCTGGGTGGCTCCGCAGACCTACGGCGAAGCCAGGTCCTCCTGAGAAACACCAGCAAAGGGCTCCAGAGAGGTGCTTGGAGGTTTGCAAAGTGTCTTTCCATAAAGCTCAAGGGCATAAATCGTCTGAAGGCTGTAAATACACATCGACATTCGTGAAATCGAAAATCCTCGCCTGGATACCCATCTGGTGTATTGACCACCCATGGGCAATGTCCCAGACCACTCTGAACAACTTCAGGACAGCCAAAATCTGGCAGGAACAGGCCTAGAACAAGCCCATCGTGTAAAAAACCAGCCTTGGAAGTACAAAACCCTGAAGCGACCAGGGAAGGGGCTAAAGGGCAGGTTTATTTTCTACGCTTGGTTTGGTCTTTCACCACTAGGTCCTAGCAGAGGAACTCCTCCCAAGGCCTTTCTTTCTTCCTTTTTCATTCCACATGCTCCTGCTTTTTGGGTGGCCAAGTCGAGGGGGAACTGCTTTTCATGAAGTGCTGAACCTTTACCTTTGAACCTCAGACCTGTTCGAGTCATTAAAGCAGCCGGAGCACCCAGCAACTTGTCACAGCCTTGGCATGAGGCCACATCTAAGGCCTGAAGGCATTTTCAGGTGACAAATCTTCCGGAAAAGAAAAATGAGACACATTGCTGGAGCCAGGCCACGTTAGAAGGCTTTTACGCAAAGCCTGCAGTGGAAGTGTGGGAGCTTTGCCATTTTTCCTGGACATTTGCTTGCAGAAACTCTTTGCCAAGGCACCCTGTGCCACCACCCAGCACTCAATGGGGCAAGTCCTGGCTGCCCCAAATGCCCCTTGAGCAAGGGGGACCGTTCTTCAAGCACAGCCATAAAAACGAACGGGGACCCTGGGGCTTCCAGGCACGTCTCTGGGTCTTGGGGCGAGATGGGGAAGGGGACGTCTGTACTGCGTGGTTTCTTACGGGTGAAGCGGGTTTGGGACGTGCCACATCCAGATGGCCAGGCAGAACATGCATCAGCGCAGCAAGAGGGGCCGTGGGACCACGTGGTGAATAATTAAACTCAACCACCCTTTTCATTCCTCACCTGGAGAAGAGGCGCTGTGCTCTTGACGCCCGTGCGCTTCTCCGGAGGATTCTCCCAGGGAAAAACAAGGATTCATTTAGAGAAGAAAAGAGCAGGTAAAAAACAAACACACAGGGCTTAGATTCGACTTGAAAGCCGTACCGCGGGCTGAATGGATTGATGCTCCCGTAAAGGCGCAGCAGAGTTTGACACCTGCTGGACTAACGGTGGTGCTGGGCAAACGCTGCTGCGCCGCGGGGTTGTCACGGCTCACGTGCTTCGCCCATCCCAGCAGCCAGGTTTAACAGAGATATTTTTGGTAGCGCAGATGCAGATTCCATCCCTTAAATCTTTAAGGCTTATCAAAGGGTTTTTTCCGTTTTCAGCCCTGTGTATTCTTAACCACCGAGATCTTCTTATGTATAATAAACACAAAAATGCTTCTCTTTCCAGCTTTGCTGCTAAAGCCAGGATGATTATAAAGCTAAATCCTCAGCATATGGTGCGAGTACCATCCTTACAAACTTTTCACTGCATCTTGCACCCAAGGGCGAGTTAACCCTTGGTAGGCAAACAGCGCTGTCCCCCCCCACCCCAGCTACCAGTGCCAGGGAAGCACTGGGGGGATTCAGCTGACCACAGCGTGCAGCATGGGCTGGTGGGACTCCCCCCACACATGGGGCTGGTGGCACTTCCTCCTGCGGGCTCACAGACAGGAATCACCTCAGCAAGGAGTTCTCTGGTGTGGGATGGCCAATGGCAGGAAGGGAGGCAGGGGGCAGAGGAAGGGGAAAGGCAGAGATAACCCGAGCACCTGCATTACCGCTAGATTTTGATCCTGCCTCTCTGAAAGCTGGTGCAGCCTGGAGCCGTGCGAGGCTGGAGCACTGCGCTCAGGCTGCTGGGCCAATACTCAGCTCAGGACGCTGCTGGGATTTTGCCAAGCCTGGGGAGAGATGAGCAAACAGGGCTGTCCAAGGAGAAGCAAGATCTTGCTGGTAAGTCCAGAGAAGGCCAATGCACAGGCACCGTCCCATCCAACAGGACGTAATCGCAGGGAGCTGGGCTCCTCCAAGCCCAGATCAGGTGTGCCAGGGGTTATTCCTATGCACTTTGAAGATGCTCCTTCAAAGTGGAGGAGGCCAGCTTCTAAAACCAGGCACACACAGAGACATCCCCAAATAACAAATGTCTCAGCTGCCTCCGGCAAGGATGGGGGGGACAGCCGGAGAGCCTCAGCTGCACCCAAATAGCGATGCCCAGAGGGGTCACCAGCTCTGCAGCTGCGAATAGCCTCAGACACTTCGGTGCTGAACACTCCTTGGTGTAAGCACGAGCTGCAAACTAAGCATGTGTTTGCCACAAAATGCAGCTGCAGGAAGGGCCCAGCCAGCCTCTGCTTTGGTTGACAGCGGCACCGTTCCATCAGGTGGGATAAGAGCCCCACTCTGTGGCTCCAGCGAGATGAAGTGCTTCTCACAGGCAGCGCAGGAGCGCTGGCAGGAGACTGCGAGCCTGGGCAGGGAGCAAGGGACCGACTCAGAGCATCCTTCAAAGGCCACCCTAAAAGGTGGGGGAAGGCAAGCAAGGAGTGTAAACCCTGAGAAGATTGAGGGGGGTGTTTGTGTGACCACATTTTGCAAACTTTTTGCATTTCACAAAATTATTTTTTTTCCCGATGAAGTGGAAATTTCATAATTTTTTAACATCATTTTTCTGAGCAGCTCCCACAAACAATTCTGTGAGCAGATGGGGCCCGAGTGTGAGCGTGAGTGTGAGCGTGCACCATTGCAAACACGCTGTAGGCAAAACCCAACACTCCTTCTTTGTGATGACTTTCCAAGGAGCAAAGCGGAGAACAAAGCCGCAGCGCTGAGCAGTGTCAGCATCAGGCAGTTCACAGGCTTGAGTCGCAAGGGGAAAAACTTCGGCCCGAAGTCGCTGTCAAGGCTCTGCCTGCTGTGGTCATTAATGAGGGAACGGGTGATTGCACAGGTTCAGACGTGCATTTTTGATCACATCTCAAAGAAAGGGTACGTGTGGTCAGCTGAAGTCGCTATCTGTCGGAAGCTCACGCGTGGCACCATAAATCAAGCAGTCCTGAAGGCAGCTCAGAGCCAGAGGACTTCATTTGAAAGTACTCTTGAGTTTCAAAAGCAAGAGGCTGCAGATAAATATATATATACTTACATTTTTTTAAAAAAGGCTTTTGGCTCTGTTCCTTAGGGATCCTTTAGCACTCTGCTCGCTGCACATTTTGTGCATATCATCAATATCTCACCTAGCTGAGTGCTTCAGACAGCGCTTTGAGCAGTGGACACGTTTTGCTCCATGGGTTTCCTTCAAATATATTTTAATCATAGACGAGGGGTTAGCTACACATGTGACTTGAAGGTTCCCTCTCTTACTGGCTCGCTTCCCTTCACAGTTCTTGACCCCTGGGCCACTGTGGTGTAATACACCTTAGCGGAAAGGTTGTCCTCAGTGAGTAATCCTCGTCCTGAGCGCGAGATCAACAGAGTAACGTCAGGCCACCTCCACGCTTCGCTCGCATTGCTGTCCCTCACCAGGGACAAGGTGTACTCCCTTGTTACTGGGTGCTTGGAGTACCTCAAAGAACAAGGAGCCCTGGAGAAGTGCTGTCTTTGAGAAGATGAAGGAAGTGCTAAGATATGTAGAAATCAATTCTCTGGCTCTGGAAGAAGCTTTCAGTAGGATCTTTTACAGGTAATTTGTCACTTGGTAAAGCAACAGCCAGTTCGATGATTTCAAAGGAGCCATTAATATCTCAACAGGGAGAAAAAAGATATCAAAACACCTTGTGGATGGAACCAGAGGTCACTCAGACATCCGCTTTCTGAAAAGCAGCAGAGTGTTCCGTCCAAGCAGAGCTCATTCATGTCTCGCAATATTACGTATTACAGCTTTGTTCTCATCGCATCGCCAGCGCTCCTCCCGCCAAGCCTGCTGTCGGTGCAGGCAGCCTCACTTCACTTCAGCGCCAAGTGCTCAGCAGTGATATCCTTTGACCTCTGGTGAGAGACCACATTCTGCAGCAAATGACCACTGAAAGGTTATAAAGAGGCTGTGGTAACCCAGCAGGCACCAAATAAAGCAGCTCAACCTGCAGCATTATAGTGTCCCGTGAAAGATGACCTGAGCCAGAACACAACCTGTGGGCATCAATGTTTTCCATTGCTGCTGTGACCATGATTTAGCACCTCACGATCAGTCTTTAAAAACTGACTATATTAGGAATGAAATCAGCTTGCCTCCCGAGCAGGGAGCAAAACAGCACAGTGGACAATCCTGCAAATTGGTTTTGGAAGAGGAATGTGAGGCCAAGCGCTACAAAATTGTGAGGCAAGGAGAGGAAGACAGTGCATAGCTCTTGGGATGTCAGGCAGGAAGAGCAAGAGGAGACCTGTAAATCACGGGGAGGTAATCACCAAGCAAAGCCGGGAGAAGAGCACGTCAGTGAGTCACTGTGACAAGAGGGCCCCAACGCTAACGGAAGGCGGAGGAAGGTCATTTGTAAGAAAGCATCTCAGATGGGTCGTCTGTGTTGGTAACACATGACGTGTGGCCTCTTTGAAAGCCTTGATGAAAATGGTGAATTATCTGATCAATGGAAGATGCGGTTTCACTGCTGTATAAATCCACGGCGTGGCCAGACCTCGGCTTCTGCCTGCAGTTGCCATCTCCTCATCTCAGACATACACTAGAGCCAGGAAAACATCTGAGGAGGACAAAATGGTGATCAAAGGTCTGAAATGGCTTTTGTTCGAGGAAAGCTAGAGGACAAAGCTGGAGACAGCAGAGAAAAGAGATCGTCGTAATGGATGTATGGAAGTACCCAAAATCATGCGAGCCCTGAGAGGACGCGCAGGGCTCGGTTCTTCAGTTCCCTTCCTACAGAAGGTCAAGGGGCATCAAATTAAAATAATGAGAACCAAGCTCAAAGCAAATGAAAAAGAGCTTATTGTTCTTGCAACAGGTAACAGACTTACTGACCTTGCCCAGGAAAACAGCAAGTGTTAAAACCTTACATTAAAAAGAAAAAAAGGCAGAAAAGAGTTTGGAAACAGATTCACCAGGGTCTACTAAACACCTCAGAGGGCCTCAGAAATCTTCAAGATGCCTCTGAAGCAAGAAAATGGTCACACCAAAGGCTTGTAGATCATCTAAGAAGCCATGAGAGAAGGTCCTCGTAGATAAACGTCTGTACAGCAGGAAGCAAAGGACTGGAGTAAGTACTCCGTTCCTGGAGTGCCAGAGGTGGCTTTTTAAAGGCATCTCTGCTTAAGGCAGGACATTTACGCATGATCTGTGAAGGAAATGGACGGAAACAACATAATTTGCTGAACTGAGTTACTGAAGGTAGTAAAGGTAAGGGCTGACTGTGGAGAGTTTAAGCAGGCGCTCATAATG
>NW_010414489.1:42798-45958 GCF_000710305.1 Buceros rhinoceros silvestris
TTGAGAGAGTGGGTGCCAAAACGGGAGATGAAATTCAATACAGATAAATGTAAAGTGATGCACATGGGAGAAGGAAATCCTAACGTCAGGTGTGCCGTAATGGGCTCTGAAAAATGACCACTCAGGAACAAGAGCTGGAGTCATAATGCACAGTTCTGTGAAAATGTCAGTGCAGCTCTCTGCAGCGGTCAGGAAAAAAGAAAATTGAATGTGGGGAACAAGCAGAGAGTGAAACAGAACCCCTCCCTGTGAACGCTGAGCTTCACCTGCACATGGAACACTGCAGTCTTCCCCGCCCCCACCCCAGCTTCAAAGGGCACGTGGCAAAGTTGGAGGATTTCCTGAGAAGAGCAGTGAGGAAGGAAAACCAGACGTTGTTTATCGAGAGCTGTTAAAGGGTTCAAAGGCAGTCCCCGAGTCACACGCTGTTGGAGCCAAGGAAATCACATCTCAGAGGCTTCTCTGGCCACTGGCCACCGTGCTCACTGCAGCTCCAGGTGAGCAGATCCTGGGCGGGACTCTGCGGGGATGGTGCTGGTGGCCAGCCCACGAAGCAGAGGTGTGGAGGCGTCAGGAACGTACCAGCACCAACGTGTGGATTCAGGAGGCAGCAGGATCTTGTTTCAGGCTTTGCCCTCTCTTGGTGCTTGCCCTCACGTCTCTTGACTTCATCTTTTGTTGAGGAAGCCCAGCTGTATTCTCCACAGGCACCTCCTAAGAATTGTCTGCTCTGTCCCAGCGTGGGACTGCAGGTCCCTGTTTTCATCTTTGCCTACGTTTCAGCTGTGGGCCCCGCCTGGAGCCTGGGTTTTTCAAACATTATAAAGGTCCAGCTTTGTGGAGCTCATCACCGTGAAGGTTGACCTCTTCCTCCTTCCCCCTGTTTCCTAGCCTTTAAACTGATGTACCTCTGGAAGGTGCTTCCTTCCCGTTCCGTGACTTTGGGATCCTTTAAGATTTCTCACAAGTCCTTTGATTAGAGAACTTGTTAAAACCTTTAGGAAATCGAAGCAGATCACGTCAACCGGATCTCTGGGCCACGTGATTTCCTGCCTTGCTGACTCCTTCAGAAACTCCTGGGAGTTCCTAAGGCAGCGCTTCCATTCTCAAAAGCCTTGTTGAGTTTTCCCATAAGTCGTGTCTCACTTACATGCTCCGTAACTCCCCTCCACACTGCAGTTTCACCTCGTTTGGACATCAGTTTTCATAATCTGCTCTTCCCGGACCTGCTGAGAAGCATTTTTTAAAATCAAGGTCTGAACTGCTTTCTTTCCCTCTGACGGTGAGAAAATTTTAAGTGAGAGGTTTCACAGTAGACTTAGTACTGTTAATAGTTGAGCTATTTCATCCTTGAACTCCTTTCCAGCTCTTGACTGAATACCATCCGGTCCCACCAAAGTGTTGCCGTTTATTTTGTCGAGTTGTTTCATAACTTCATCCACTCAAATGTCACTTTGAGACACATTTTCTGACTCATTCCCCATAAAGAAGGGTTCCGGGCTGGGAATTCCTGTAAGCTCCTCTGCACAGGCAGAAAATGTTTGCTCAGCTTCTCTGCTGGAGGCTTATCCATTGATTTGGAGCTTTTGCATCTCGATTATCAGCTGGCCCTTGAGCTGGTCTCATGGGCTTCCTGCTCAGACGTGGTTGAGAAAGACGCTACCATTGGCACGCAGCGCCTGAGCTACCAGTGGGCACTGGAGGGATGAAAGTGGTGTGGATGGTGATGGTGCTGGGAAGCTGCCTCTCACCCCAGAGACAGAAAACCTCTTAATTTGAAAGACAAAAGCAAGCATGTGCGTGGCTGGTTGTGGCTGTGCCATCTACCCGCTCACGTGTGCCGACTGCACCGGGGGGCTGCTCACAGGGGTGTCCCCCCAGCCTTCACGGGACAGCTCTGCTCCTGACAGAGGATCCAGGCATCTGAAACCGTGTTGAAACCAGCCACCCCCTTCCAAACAGCGGGATCTTTCCGTAGGTGCAATGTGGTGCCGAGGAACTGGTAATCAGGCAAGTTTCAGAATGGTCTCTGGGGACAGGCAGCGTGTGGTACAGATGGAGTGGGCACATGACAGCTTTGGGTGCCTCAGGCAGGCTCCCCAGAACCACAGGGGAGTAAAGCTGGGTGGTCTTTGGGCGGCTGCAGTGTGTGAGGAGCATAAGGACTTGTCCGGTCCCTTGCCCCAGGGAGCGTTCAATCCCAAATACCTGCCTCAGACAGGAACCCTCCTCCTCCTCTTTTCATGTCCCCACAAAAAACTCACTGGTGTCCCCATCACCAGTCAGAACCACCTGCCTTGGGCCGAGAGGCTGATCTTGGAAAGACCTCACCAAGGCATCAAGAAACCTCCACTGAAGCTTTTCCCCTCATGCCATTCCTAAACCCACCCCACTGTTGTCGTAGGGCAGACACATAAGGCAGAAAGTCCTCACCAGAACTGCCACCTCCCACCCTGTCATCGTCAGAAACATGGTGCGTCCTTTCCTTTAGTGCCGGGTTGGTGGTCGCTGCTTCCCAGCATCCATTTGGCCACGCCAGCATTGCAGTCTCCTGCCTGCAGCCACGCCTGCTGAGCATCACATCATCTTGCTCTCCACCAGGCACCTCTGTTCCCCCTCCATCATCTCCTTCCTCTGCAAGAGCCTCTGCTGTGCTCCCCACATCTCCCTCCACCTGGCCCTGGGCTGCATGTTCCTCCCCAGCCCCTCCGAGCTCAGAGCTGCAGCCTTTCTCCAACGGCTCTCACTCAGCTACAGCCTCTTCAAGTATCTCAGCAAGACTTTGAACTATTTGGTGGAATTTGTGTCTAGCGAGAACTGGATTTGCCTCTCTATTATAGGCTCTTCCTATGTCTGAGGACAAGGTCCCACTGCATTAGCATTCTGGTCACCATGTCACCACATGCAAAAGGTGCCATTCCTTTTTTTAATGCTTTCCTCCCCCTGCTCTAGAGGACGGAGCAGCCTCCAGGTTCTCCTTGGCGTGTGCTCTGTGCACAGCCCTGCAAGCAAACCGCGAGTGTCAACGATGATTGCGGTTCATAACCAGAGTATTTAATGCATGATTTTTCCCGCTCCATTTTCTTTCCGTTGGATGCAGCAGTCCAGGTGCAGCAATGCCGTGTGCTACGGGAAGGGGTTGGTCCTGCCCCAGAGCAAC
>NW_010414490.1:0-6736 GCF_000710305.1 Buceros rhinoceros silvestris
CTTTCCCTTTCCCTTTCCCTTTCCCTTTCCTCCTCTTATTTTATGGGACTCACTGGTCTCCAGACTGTCTTTAGCTAACTCTGTGGTTTGGCTCCTTACAAACTCACCAACAGCCCAGAAGAAAAACATTTAATAAAGAAATGGGCACTAGCATCTTAATTTGTGGCAGTCGGAAGAGTTATTTGAATCCATTCTTAAACCACTGTAATTTAGTGGCATTTTGAAAAAAAATAATGCAATTACTGATACATTTGTAGTAATGCATCTCTTGCAGAATTGTGGAAACATTCATAGCAGAGCAAATAATATTATCAGATCAGCAAATTATTTTTAATAGAAAACAAAGAAGTTACCTACTGTGTAAGGAATTGGTTTATCAAAGGCAATGTTTACCTTTAAAAGATTGCAAATGGAGAAAACCATAGACATTACCTCCAGGGATAAAAGTGCAGTTTTTTGAGATGTTTCTGTTTGGCACTTCAATGGTAAAGAACACCCCTTTATGCAGAGGCAAGTATTGTTCCACTGGAAACCTGCATAGTGGACTATTAGCCTGAAAAAGAAAATGTTAAACTTTTATCTATCTGTTTTCCCCCTGCTGGTGTTAGATGATGCTGGCTATAGAAATGCAACTCAGAAATTCAATTCGCAGGGCCAATATCTTGTGTGTATTCATGCATGTGTTTTAGGCTTAAGAGCTGATGCTCTCTTTTACCACTTGAGGGTGATGTGGAATGGAGCTGAGTGATCAAAAGCATAACTACACAAAAAGCGTTGCAGCTCAGGAGTGGATGCTACACTAGTGTGCAACTGTGAGAGAAGGCTCCCAATGGCGTAACAGACTATGGTTAATAAATAAGGGAACCACAATGGAATTTAGTCACAGTATTAAGTAAAATAGAAGTCCTCATCTGACCTCCCCAATAGTCAGAAAGGTGTCTATGGCATTATAATATTTAATAAAGATGTGATGTGGTGGTGTAACATGTACTTCTAATTAAGGTGTCTGCTTTGCTAGGCTAAATAAGCCACCTCTGTCTCTCTTTTTGCCAAGCTTCCTACTTTTCTCTTTGGATAATGTGGGTTTATATCATAACCTGTGCTACAGGCATGATTCGATTTGCTGGGAATAATGAAGAACTTAATGAAAATCTATGGCAGCGTTTGGGGAATTCACTTTTTACATGAAAGGTTTCTTGCTCTGTCTCTCTAAATTCTCTAGGAGTCTGAGTCTCACAGCCCCTTTTTTCAGCAGCTACATCCCTACTCCATGATTTAACATAGGTACAGTTCAAGCTATCAAATCCCTTCCACTTTGGCGCCAGAACTTCAGCTCTGTAGTATGCACGAGACGCAACTCCTGCAGCAAACGCACCCTGGCATTGGCGATGGCTTTCCACAACTCCTGACAGATCAAGCTGTAGACTGCAGTCACTGATCAGATTTTACCTGCAGCTGATTTATTTTTTCAAAGTAAGTGGAATCAATAACTGGCGAAGAAAAAGTTACAATATTTCTCGAACAGCAAGTTTACCTCTTTCTGCAGATATTCTATGTCCCTTTCCTTGATGGTACATATGTACTTAGAGAAATTCTTGCTGCTTTCCCAGGACAGTTCCATTTCTTCCCAATTCATTTTTACGTTGGTAATAGGCGATTCTTCTGCCTCTGCTGAAAGTGTTAGAGCATAAGTCCAGTAAGGATATGCTATTGTTTTTGTTGAATACAGAGGGTAGTTTCTGTCAGGCTTAAGATGACAATTGCCAGATTAATTACAAATATCTCTGATAAATGAAGAATTAAACCCAGTTTCTCTGATTATATCTATGAAAACATACTTACACTCTGTACACTGGATTTCAGCATGCAAGGGATGAAATAGCATTATATACCACCAAATCATGCAAATGATTCCAAGAATATCAAGCATCTTTTCTTCTCTGGAAAGAGACAATGAAGCCTTCGGGGGGAAAAAAAAAAAAGAAAAGTAACTCCCAAGTCTACTTTGTCATCTGCAAAATCTGCAAAACTTTTTTTTTTTTTTTTAATAGGAAGAGTCAAAGATACTGTCTAATTTACCCCTAGAAAATGATCTTTAGAAAAGCCAAGCAGAGGGTGGTCTTCAAGACTTCTGGCAGGCACCTCTTTGAAAGAACTGAAGAGAACTGGTTTCTGAGTTCTGGTACGGAAGAGCCCTGGATTCAGCTGCTTTTCCATTGTCCTGAAGATCCCAAATAGCAGCATTTATCATAAACTTGATGATGCTTCTGTGAATTCCTGACAAACCTATATTAATTTTTCATTGTAACACGTGTTCCCTCACTTTTCACTTCCTTTCATGGAAAATTAAATATGCTAAGGAATGCCTGTTGTTAGGAGTAGTTTACTGTAATCCCCTATTAAATAAGATCCTTTTTTGGTTTTATTTGTTTTGGGTCCAGAAATTGTTGAATCTTACTGTGGACTATATTAAACTTTGAGGATTTCTGCTTTGTAATCAAAATATGATACTAGCTCGTAGAACTATGTCCATAATAATTTTAAACTAATATAACCACAGTGATATCAATTGAACCTGGGCTATAAAACCTATTAGAGAGGCTAGGAAAAAATGCTGACCTGCTTAGAGCTATTTTAGAGAATGTGACTCTTAAGACTTCATGTACAGTTCATTTTAACAAAAATTTACATAATTACAAACTGTGCACCTTCATTCTTGCTATTTCTGGTCCTCTGCACCTACAGTTTTCTTTCTGTAAGTTGTTAGCATTTTCTAGAACCTATTTCTGTCTGTGAGTTTTTCAGTCCCATTTCCTGAAATGAGATAGAATATGCTAATGGTCCTTAACGATCCTGGGGAATGCTACAAAAGATTATATTTTTCAGTGTTTCTTTTCCCTTTTGATTTGCCTCCATTATGCCTATTAGATAGCCTGTGTGGGATGAATTTTGATATTAAGATATCTAAAAGTATCTGTGAGTAAGTATTTACATAAGCACAAGTTGCTTAAGCTCCCATTATAGTTAATGGAGCTCAGATTGAATTCCATTCACTGCTTGTAGTACACCTAAATAATTTCTCACTACTCGTTTTAAAGCCTTAGATTATTGCTATAGAGATGTCGTCTTAACCTTTATGGTATCTTCCTGGTTTTTATATATTTGTTTTTCTACTTCCTTCTGCTGATTTTCTTTGATTTGGAAGTTTTTTTCCTAAAAACGTTTTTTAAATCAGAAAATAATTCTTATACCTGGTCAGGTTTCTTTTGCCTGCTTTTTTCTTTTCTTGTCTCACAGAGCGTGTGAATATTGTCTTTGGTGAAGCAGTATATAGACCATGTGAAGGAGGCTACAACTCCCCTTCCAGGCTGAGTGTAGGAGAGGGTTGGTGGTGCTGTCTGGTTCAACGGGGAAGTTCATGGTTGTGCTTTCTTGTGTTGTCCTACTTTAGAAGGAGAAACTCTTGGTTCTGATTGGAGTTAACTTTCCTCAGAGCAGCCCATATAGTGCTGTGCTTTGTATTTGTAGTTAGAATGGTGTTGATGTTACATTGATGGTGTTGGTAACACACCAACTTTTGGACTGTTGCTGAGCAGTGTTCATGCAGTATCAAGGCAATCTCTCCAACCCCCAACCCAAAGGCCAGTAGGCTGAGTAGACAAGGTTGCCAAAATTGAAGTGCCTCAGGTGGATGTGGGACTGGGAGCATAAGTGTGAGCTACTTGTAGCTTGATGGGCCCATGAAATATTGGGACATCTAGGGAGAGTTGCAACATACTGATGGGCTTGTGATCAAGAGGTGGACCTGTCCCTGGCAGTCATCACGCATGTCACTTATGAATGTGAAAAATTTGCCACAATCAAATATTCCATGTGAGTCAAATTTCTCTGGAACAGAGAGTGATGGTTGGAGTTTTGATATAGCGAGGCCAGGGAAATTGACTATGTTGGGCCACTGCCAAGAACCCGCCAAGGCAGATGTTACATACTCGCCATGGTGAAAGAAACTATCAAGTGTCTAGAGACATGCCTGCAAACCATGCTACTACCTAAGAGACTATATTGTGCCCAGAAAGTATTGAATCAGACAATGGGACTCATTTCCGAAATAACCTCATGGACTCCTTGGCTGAGAAACATGGCATTGATTGCTATTGATTATCACTCACAAGGCTCTGGAAAAATAAGGCTATGTATGTAATGGACTGAAGAGTAATGACTGCTGAGAATGTTGGGCACTGGAGCGTGAAAGCACTGGGATTTAAATATAGCAGAAACCACCAGAGGATCTGCTAAACATCCTGGTCATGCCTAAAGCCCTTGCATACTGTAGGAGGAGATAAGGTCCCTGTAGTACACACAGGGGAGTTGCTGGGAAAGGCAGCGCGTGTTCTTCCCCCGCAGGAAAAGGTTAGCCCATCTGTGAGACTGCCTTTTCTCAAGGACCTGGGAATACTTGGTGAGTAATGCAGAAGGATGGGGATATCCACTGTGTACCTCAAGGTGATTTAACCTCGGGGGAACATAAACCATGATGCAAATGGTATCCCGTAGGAAGTAATGTAGCAGGAACTATCTGAAACGTCAAAGAATGAACTTCAAAAGAAACCAGGGAGTGCAGTGATGACCCAAACCAAGCTAGAGTTTGTGCCCAACAATCAAACATGTTGCTTCCCTCATCCTAAGTGACCACCTTGGCAGATGAGCCAAAGTCGTAGCCTGTTCTTATGGAGATTTTGGTGAGTGGTGGAGGCCCATGGAATGGGGAAATAATATCTATCTATTTGCTAAGGGACAGGAGATACTAATTAATGAGAATGTATCAATATGTATGTTGGATATAAAGATGGTTTAAGTATGTAGTATAAGTTGTAGTGGTAAGAGGGGATTTCGGGAATGAGAAACAGATAGAGTGGGGTGGTCGGAAGACGTGTAAATGTGTCAAAAATCTCATTTTTGAGACCTGAGCATGGCACAAATGGTACGGTATAAAGGTGGAGAGTGCATTGGGACAAGCTGGGCTGAAGTTAACTTTCCTCAGAGCAGCCCATTACAGTTCGGTGCTTTGTATTTGTAGCTAGAATGGTGTTGATAACACACCCGTGTTTTGGCTGTTGCTGAGTAGTGCTCACACAGCATCAAGGCTATCTCACCAACCCCATCCCACCCACCCTGAGAAGGCCAACAGGATGGATATAGCCAAGAGTTTGGGAGGGGCCAGAGCTGGGACAGCTGACCCCAACTGACCAAAGGGATATTCCAGACCATATGATGTCATGCTTGGCAACAAAATCTGAGAGAAAGGAGGATTGGGATGGGAAGAGGTTTTTGTTCTTAAGGTAATTATCTTCTGAAGCAAGTGCTATGCATGCTGAGGCCCTCCTTCCCAGAGAGTGGCTGGATATTGCCTGCTGGTATAAGGATGAAGAACAAAGAGAATAAAGAAGGGAGGGAGTGAGCAGTTTGGTGGATGTCTGGTGTCCAGCCAAGGTCAAACTACCACAGTATTTTTCTCTTTGCTATAGCGAATGGCTGTCCACATTTCAAACTACTTTAATTCCCTCTGTTCTTAGAGGTTTACATCTCTCACACTAGATCAGTCCACTTAAGATTTTTGCTGGTTGCTGTTTCAGAAACTGAGGAGTAAGTTGTTGCAGATCACACCTGCTAAGGGCCACTCCACAGTCATTCATGTGGTGTGGAGGTCTGATCAGAGCAAGTCAAACATTGGCATCAGCTCTTGTCATACATATTTGCATCTTAGATACCATTTTTCTTCTCTAGGAGAATGAGATTTCTCTGTTTCCAGCATTTGTTTTTCTGGTTTTTACTACATGAAGAAGCAACACTGGTTAATAGGTTTTGGTAGGGGTTTTTTTGTGGGGTTTTTTGGTTGGTTTTTTGGGGGTGGTTTTTTGTTTGTTTTTTTTTTAGTATTACGTAGTAGTATAACCTCCTAATATCAATTTTCCTGATTGCAGGTATTACTAAGGTTAATATTAAGACTGTGAGATAAAATCTTGCAAATTCAGGAAAAAGAGAAACATGGTATTATTTTGTTACTTGTCTGTCCTTCTATATTAATTTTTATGGTCCTTTCAGAGTGCTGATTTCAGATGGACTCCACTTGGGGTGAAAGCAAAGACCTAGCTAGACCCTCCAAGCAAGTTGGAGTCTTGAATGTTTCCTGAAAGCACAGAATCATGGAATCATTTTGGTTGGAAGAACATTGAGTCCAACTGTTCACCCTGCACTGCCAGCGTCCCTAAACCATGTCCCTCGGCACCACATCTACATGTCTTTTAAATATTTTCAAGGATGGGGACTCCACCACCAACCTGGGCAGCCTGTTCCAATGCTTGACCACCATCTCTGTAAAGACACTTTTCCTAATATCCAGCCTAAATCTGCCCTAATGCAACTTAAGGCCATTTCCTCTCGTCCTGTCACTGTTACTTGGGAGAACAGACTGACCCCCACCTTACTACAACCTCCTTTCAGATAGATGTAGAGAGTGATGAGGTCTCCCCTCAGCCTCCTTTTCTCCAGACTAAACAACTCCAGTTCCCTCAGCTGCTCCTCATAAGACTTGTTCTCTAGACCACTCACCAGCTTTGTTGCCCTTCTCTGAACATGCTCCAGCACCTCAGCATTATTCCTGAGGTGAGGGACCCAAAACTGGACACGGTGTTCAAAGTGTGGCCTCATCAATGCAAAATTCAGGGGAACAATCATT